>NW_015540884.1:624115-632200 GCF_001515605.1 Sinocyclocheilus anshuiensis | reverse complement strand
GCGCCGTTCGGCATCTGTCCGCGGCGCCCAGCTATGTCGTGTTGTACTTGTAAGAATTGTTCTAGACATGCCGAAAATGTGAAGCTACAGCGCAGCAGCTCTTCTTCTTGGTTTTCTCTGATGCACTAACTCTGCAGCAGCACTTCTTCTTCGTCGTCTCGTCTGATGCACTCACTCAACCAAGCGTTCTAACCACAACCTCGCCCCTCCCCACCCCCCAACCATTCGAATTTCTGTAGGCGGGAATTATTTGTAATGATATTCTAATGGGCCGCTTTGTGATATTACAAAGCCTGGAAACCAACGCTGTAGTCCAAACGAACCGTTCGTTGTAGTTCTTGAAAAGGGATTTTTTAAAAACGAAATATCTCCCTTTGGAGTGGACTTTGAGATTTGTAACTTTCTAGATCTTTTTTATGCCCAAACATACACACTACACACTGACTAAAATTTAAAAAGTGAAAAAGCATAATAGGACCCCTTTAAAATCTCAATGTAAAAGAAATAGAAACAGATCTTTTCTTCCATGAGATTTTGGTGCTTACTATCCATCAGTTGTTGATTGGATGGAGGCCGTTCTGAATGCGACCTTGCAGTCGATTGTGAGAAAGAGGTGGGGTTAAATCTGACTAAATGATTAGAGAAGTCTGATCCCACCAGAGAGAAGTAAGATTGAGTTATGAACTTTTGCTTCAAAAGATGAAACAAATTAAGAAAAAAAAAGGAACAAATGCATGGATGAATCATTTACAACAAGATCATTAAGATGCATTTAGAAAACAAATAAAGTGAATTTCATGCTGACTTAAAAATGCTTCTTGGTTGGAAAAAAAATTAACCCATATCAAATCATAATTACGATTTCCGTAAGGACTTCCCTGGAGAACTTGAACAATCATGCACAATGTGGTTGGCCAAGGTGTTGATATGATTGACTTGGCCCTCATTGGTTTTATTTATCTCATGACCATCAAGACCTTACTAATTGATTGACTGATGAGCTTGCTAATTAATTCTGATGTGCAGTTCCGGCCCCTGATTTATTGGCTAATGACATCGGTCACACAGTCTTGTCTTGGACTTTTAAACACACACCTCAAGGTGGACCCTTAAGCATCTCTTCCCATGCCAGTTGTTTATCTCCCTGATCTAATGATGGTCTCTGTTCTCGTTCATAGTCCCCAGGGCCTTGAGAGTGGAACAGTTTGCAGACCCTCCATTTGGAACAATCTAGTGCAGAACTTGTTTGTGTCCTGCTTGGTTTCAGTTGTTCATATGACACAATGGAGGATATAATTTTTGGGGAGGTATGGAGCAGTGAATTGCTCCCCACTCCACTGAGCCATCGTACACAGACCTTTTACACTCAACACAATACACCCAGTAGCACACACACAGCACTTACACCACGACCCCACCTCCTTTAAAACCAAACACAGCACTTAGCACAGCCCACACACACACATCTTGACCCCGTCTGGAGCGCTAACTGTCGACAACATTCAGGGTGGACGTGGTTTGTGTCTTTCCTCAATGGTTGGGATGATTAAAAAAAAAGAAGTTAAGAGAAAAAAGACCTTAAAGTGGCGTTATTTCTCTTGCTCTTATTCACATCCTTGGAATATGCAGCCTCTTTTTTGGTCTCTTCACTATGAGCTTCATTTTTGCACTTAAATGTTCATTTGATTTACTTTCTCTCTGTGTTGTCCCCCTCCTTTAACACTGCCCCCTCCCATTTCTGCAGGAGAGGTTTAATTGCAGGGTTACAGGAGCGCAGTGCCCCTGGATGCCGCGCGGCCGAACAGGGCCCTACCCTGTCATTTACTCGCGTCAAGCTCAGCTCAGCCATGGGGAAGCTGGAGATTTTCTCGGCGGGTCCCGAGAGTAGAAGTGAATTGCTCCCCACTCCACTGAGCCATCGTACACAGACCTTTTACACTCAACACAATACACCCAGTAGCACACACACAGCACTTACACCACGACCCCACCTCCTTTAAAACCAAACACAGCACTTAGCACAGCCCACACACACACATCTTGACCCCGTCTGGAGCGCTAACTGTCGACAACATTCAGGGTGGACGTGGTTTGTGTCTTTCCTCAATGGTTGGGATGATTAAAAAAAAAGAAGTTAAGAGAAAAAAGACCTTAAAGTGGCGTTATTTCTCTTGCTCTTATTCACATCCTTGGAATATGCAGCCTCTTTTTTGGTCTCTTCACTATGAGCTTCATTTTTGCACTTAAATGTTCATTTGATTTACTTTCTCTCTGTGTTGTCCCCCTCCTTTAACACTGCCCCCTCCCATTTCTGCAGGAGAGGTTTAATTGCAGGGTTACAGGAGCGCAGTGCCCCTGGATGCCGCGCGGCCGAACAGGGCCCTACCCTGTCATTTACTCGCGTCAAGCTCAGCTCAGCCATGGGGAAGCTGGAGATTTTCTCGGCAGGTCCCGAGAGTAGAGTGGACTTGTCTGCCCCTCAGCGGGGCCATAATGACAGATGCCTTTTAACGGCTGCATGAGTAGAAAAGGAAGGAGGGCAAACTGCGGGGGCGCCTGTCAATGTGAAGGGGGATCATTTTTGTCACCAAGACGTGACATTTTTTTAAATCTTTTTTTCCCCTGATTTGTTCCTTTTTGATGCCTTTATGAGTTTGTGAGTGCAATGAGAGAGTTCATTCGCGTCTTATTGCTCGTGTCTCATTGCGGCTTCTCAGTGTAATGAATGAAGATGAATCCAGTTCATTCTCTCGCACTAAAGCCAAATTATGATTAACTTATCACTGCCAGAGAAGTCAATATGTAGTCTTAAATTCATATTTTAAAAAAGTATTATAAAAATATTTTAAAAATACTTATATGAAACAACAATGAAAACAACAACAATAATAAATATATTATTATTTGTTGTTGCTGTTATTTTATATTTAATAAACATTATTTTATATATTATAATACATTTAATATACTTTATAATTATTAATATTATTATAATATAAGTACTAATAATAATAATGTATTATCATTGTATTATTATTTTTAATAATAAGAATAATAATATTTTATTATTGTTTTGTTGTTATTTTATAAGTATAATTTTATATAAAACAATAATAACAATAATAATAATTATTATTTATTATTATTATCATCATTAATTATTATTATACCTGTTGTTGTATTCTAGATATGTAGTTTATTATAAAAAATATTATTTTTATCATTTTAAAATATAAATAATAGAACTGTAAATAATTCTATTTCAATCTATTCTAATTGATTATATAACTTAATAATAATAAATTAATGGTAAATACTTATATACTTACTTAAATACTTAAATAAAATATTATTGCATTTTATTAAAATAACAATTCTTTCATAAAAGTTTTCATGTTGTCCAGATGATGTGTGTGCTGAAGGTGAAGAGCTGTGCTCCGTTATCCTCAGGCAGTGTGTTTGAGAGGTGCAGAACAGAAGGGGACAGATGGGCCCAGTGAAAGTCTCCATTGAGAGAGCCTGTCCTCAGGCTCCAGCCCAGCAAATATAGTTTGTACTGAATCAGAAATTCAACTTGAGTAAATGTAATAAAATTGCTTGTAACAAAATTACAGCAATTTATTTAGTTTAGTCCAAAGTAAAAATTATACTTGGATGTTATGGTAAAAAGTAAGTTTTTCCAAAGTAAAAATTTTAAGTTGTACCAAAGTAAAAAATAATTATTTGGTCTTCATAAAAAGCAATATTTTAACTTTGTTTCAATGTAATTTTTTATCTTGGGTAGAATAACTATTTTGATTGATATTAAATTAAAATTTAAAGTTTCAACCAAATCAAAAATATAGTTTGAGAAAAACTAATAAATTTAGCTGTAACAAATTACAGTAATTTTTTTAGGTTGGTCCAAAGTATCATTTTTTTCAGTGCAGGCTCCAGCCCAGCTGTCAGAGAGCACTGAGACAGAGTGAGAGGTGAGATTCACCTATTTGAAAGGCAGACAAGTAACATATGTGTCAGAATTACTAATCTTACACAGAGGTAACTTAGTGTTTGGTAGCTGGCAGACCTGCCCCTGTGTAAATGATAGGCAGATTAAAGAAATCAATGGCCATTTGAAGAGCACAGGATTATCTGATGGTCATCTCTTGAGGTGATTCCCAACCGGGGGTATGTATACTTGAAAGCCTTTGATTTTGCTTTTTCTAAAACTGAAAAGGAGAAAGAGAGAGAATTTATGACTTAAAACTATTAGGACCATCAATAGATTGTGTTACTAATGTGATTAATGCCATTAAAATGCACATATGCAGAATATATGTGCATTTAAAGCCACCAGACAGATGTTTGGCTCTTTACTCATTTCACTCATATTTTTATTTTTTCCCCACAATATTACAACTTTCTGTCCTGTTCTTGTCTAAGCACATCTAAAAGCAATAAATATTGAATTATAAAATAACAAAGACTCAATATTTGTCAAACTCGATTAAAACACACAGACAAAGTTGCAACACAATTGTTACTCACTGGAAAAATGTACCTCTATCGGCATTTAACCATACCAACACATACGGTCCTCAGCTGAAATGATCACTAGTGTCAGTAAAACACAAATAACTTGTATTCCTTTTCACAGAAATTATGATTTTAGTATATTGAATAATAAAGACCTGTTTTGTGCAGTTCATTGCACAATGCTATGTTATGACCTTTAAAACACTTTTACCATAATACATGATTTGTAAATTAATACAATTTGATGTATGCATCACATAACGAGCTCCATATGTGTGGCTTTTCAAAGTAAATGTGCTCGGTAGCTCACCTGGTACAGCACTGCTGCAAAGTGCTCAGAGATGAGCTCAAAAGACTTGTAGAAGCAAGCTAAAATATCATGGTTGCCTCAGCAAATGCGTTTTTTTCTTAACACTATCGGCTGGTTTAGGGTAGGGTTTATATAGGTGGCACATTATTTTCATTATATTTATATTTATCTGTTTTGGATACAATACAACTGAACATGCATTTAGTGCCACTCACGGGACATTTCACTTTGTAAGTATCTCAATTTAACATTCAAGTCCTCCAGGAAAGTTCATATTTAAGAGTTGGGAAGTCATAGTTATGACATCAGGTGATTTCAAATCACTTTGGTTGAAGCACAATTCAGATGTACTTTTATTTACATAAAATACTACGAGTTTTTTTTTTTAAAGAATGCACATCAGAGTTTTTTATATTTTGATTTGATTTATGAATGTGCTGTAAATTGAATCGTTACATATTTGTAATTGTAATTGTACAATAAACTGGTATTTTGTACATGCAACTTAAATTTTCATTCATACAGACACTGCATCTGTCCGATATGTTTTTTCACTGACACGCCCCCAACTCAGAAACTCTGGACGCAAAGAAAATTTCACTCATTATTACAACTTTGTGGTGATGTTCATGTGCATATAACTCGTAATTACGATCTTTCCAACATGACTTGAATACATAGAATATCATTTTGCAGAAATGCTGCAGTAGGCACAGGCATTTTCCATTGTGCTTGCAAATCAGTATTAGGTAAATATGACAACTTACTCCACACTTTATGGACTTAATATTACATATGTAACCGAAATATTCATGCCACAGGAAGTGCTCTGATGGTCTTCTCATTAATGTAAATGACAGGTATCAGTCTAAACATATCTGGTGTGATGTCGATGAAGGGGTACTGGAGTCCTACTGATTCAACTGTGAGGATGCATAAGACAAAAAAGGTGAGGGAACACTGAACTAACTAAACTTTAGTTGAAAAGTTTCACATTTAAAGCATGCATGAGTAAATGGAAATTACTAACTGTATCAAAGTGTGTGTGTTTTTTATTCTTCCTCAAAGTAACTGCCTATCTCTTCAGTCTTTTACTCGATGACACAAAATAACAGGTTGGACTTTGGCAGGAGTCACACGGATTGCTTTCCTTCAGTTCATTTAGTGAAATCACTCTCGGATGAATACAGAGATGCACTCCCTACACCTTGAAAAGCAGCAGGAACCAGGTTCGGTGCGCAGAGGGCCCTTGTCAGGTAACTTGCAGGTTCTCTCTGTGTTTATCAAATCCACTATCTTCTTTGTCCCTTACACTTCATCCCTGTCTTTTGATTTCTGCTTGGCTGCTCTCCAAAGGCTTTGACTGACGGTGTCACATTAAGCATGGGGAGACTTGGACGCTCGGGGAGGGGAGGAAGAGGGGTGGGCGCTCTTTGGCACAGTAGGTAGAAACTACCGTAATTATAGAGCACAGACACACTGAGGAGGAGAAAAAAGAGGCTGAACATGTAGCTCACATTAAAAAAAGAAAAGCGCAAAAATAAAAGCAAGTGTGTTTTCATGCTAAAAGAAAAAGGAGAAATAAGTGGAGAGAGAGGAAAGTAGGGGGTTGTAATGGGAGGAAAGAGCTTAAACCGAACGAGAATCATTTGTTTTTGGTAGATGCATGCAACTCTTTGTATGGGCTGTGTTGTCTAGGATGCGTGCGGGCATGCGTGTGTTGATGCGTTTCACTTCAAATTTGAATACCTTACTTTTTGTAGCTGAATATTTTACTCATGTTTCTGGTCCCTTAATAAAAAGCACTGTCATTAGTGGCATTAGTCAGCAGTAAAGTTTTTTTTTTTTCATTCTTCGTCCTGCACCTGTGATTTAAATTTAATTTGAGTCTTTTAATATATTTTGGATTTGTAAGTCAAAACCTGCAGTATTTTCTGCACAGACTGTCTTTGCTTACAACATACAGTTGATTTATAACTTCTGAACACCAAAGATCCCATTTGACTTGAGTTACTGTGAATCTTCACTTGTCAAAATCAAAACTTCAAAATACATGACACATATGAGCTCAAATGTCAATCCCATTACTTTTCATTTCATGCTCCACCAATTTCCTTCATTTAAATATTTTTTAAAAGTCTCTTATGCGCACCAAGGCTGCATTTATTTGATCAAAAATACAGTAAAAAAAGTAATATTGTGAAATATTAATTAGGGGTGGGAACCACAGGGATACGATACGATACGATACATGATACATGTCTCACAATACCGATAATGTCACGATACAGCAATTCTGTGATAATCGATATATTGGTAGACAATCCTATAATTATACATCACGATATCTGTCTATATGAAAACAAAATGCCTGTGAAAAGGTTAAGTGCAGGTTTTCTCTCTTTATTCAAGTCCAAACTGCTGAAAATTCAGCAAAAATGAAAGTCACTTTCAAATTGCACTCACAAAACCTCAAGTTTCTTTCTTCTGTTGAACATAAAAGTTATTTTGAATAATGTGGGTAACCAAACAGTTGCTGGTCCCCACTGACATTCTGTCAGGATCATGGACCTGTTTTGTTGTGTTTTGCCCCTGTCTTTGTCCTGGTTTTCCTTTTTTCCTGTCCTCGTTTAGTTTAATTATGATTCCTGGCATCTGTGTTTGTTAATTATCCCCAGTATTTAAGTCCTTGCCTTTGCGTTCTGTGTTTGTCGGTTCTACTCGTTATGCTTGTGTGTTTCCTGCCATTTTCAGTGTGGATGTACCCTGTATTCCGTGGATTAAAGACTGTTTTAGTTTATTCGTGCCTCCTGCGTGCTTCCTAAACAGCGAACTGTGACAGAAGAACTGACCAAAACCGTTACCTCCGTGTCTACCCTCCATTTTTGTTTTTAGTTTTTGTACAGTGTTTTTTGTTTCCGTAGTTCCCCTCATGGATCCCTTCACCCACCCGGAATTCCTCCTCTTCCTGCTGGAGCAGGGGGACAGATCTCTTGAGGACCATACAAGACTGTTCCGGCTGTTAGCTAGCACCACCAGCTACCTGGACGACGCGCTCTACTCATTCTATGACGCAAGCTTGAACACCGAGCCCACCGATGACAGAGAGCCAATTCCCGCCGCGATCAACGAACCAGCGCAAAGCCGAGCAACTGAGCGGAGGATCGCCCCGGACGTGGAGCTCAATTCGTCAGACCAGGTGTGAGAGCCGGCGACAATGCCAGCCACGAGGGAGAAAGCCACGGACGGGGGGAGGGGGG
>NW_015540884.1:623488-623767 GCF_001515605.1 Sinocyclocheilus anshuiensis | reverse complement strand
GCGCCAGTCCCCGAATCCAGTCCAGAGCGCCCTCCAGTGCCCGCTCCTAGAAAGCGCCCTCCAGTGCCCGTGCCTCGAAAGCACCCTCAAGTGTCCGCTCCTTCAGAGCGACATCCTGTTCCCGTGTTCAGCCTAGAGGGGGCTCCCGATCCAGAGTTAAGCCCTGAATGCCCGGAGACTCACAAATGCCCGCCCTCCCACTTGCTCCTGCCTCCTCCTCCGCTGTCGTCTGGCAGCCCCTCTGCTCGCCCTCAGCCCACCATCATTACGGTGCAAGCT
>NW_015540884.1:612264-623291 GCF_001515605.1 Sinocyclocheilus anshuiensis | reverse complement strand
ACCGGGCTCCCTCGTCCCTCCGGCTCCGCCTTGGTCGGGCGTCGACCCGCCATCGCCTCAGGACTCCGCTCCTCCAGCTGCACTTCGTCGCTCCGTCCCACTGGCTCCATTGGGCTCATTCCTCCCGCCAGCTCCTCCTTGGTCCTCAGTCGCTCTGGCTCCGCCGCGGATCTCCAGATCTCCGCCTCCGCCTCGGTCACCAGAGCCCTCGGCTCCACCCTGACCCCCCGGATCCTCTGCATCCCCCTGGCTCGTTGGTCCTCCCTGGACTCTGTCTGCCGGCCCCCTCCCGGACATCCGTCCTCCTCCGGAGCCTCCTCCTTAGTTCCCACCCATTTCCCCCCCTCTGTTGTTCTACGGTGCGAGGACGCACTTTCCGGGAGGGGGGGCGATATGTCAGGATCATGGACCTGTTTTGTTGTGTTTTGCCCCTGTCTTTGTTCCTGGTTTTCCTTATATGGTCTTTTTCCTGTCCTTGTTTAGTTTAATTATGATTCCTGGCATCTGTGTATGTTAATTATCTGCAGTATTTAAGTCCTTGCCTTTGCGTTCTGTGTTTGTTGGTTCTACTCGTTATGTTTGTGTGTTTCCTGCCATTTCCAGTGTGGATGTACCCTGTGTTCCGTGGATTAAAGACTGTTTTCGTTTATTCGTGCCTCCTGCGTGCTTCCTAAACAGCGAACTGTGACACTTACATAGTATTTTTTTTCCTAACAAAGTTAATGGGGACCAGCAACTGTTTGGTTACCCACATTCTTCAAAATATCTTCTTTTGTGTTCAGCACAAGAAAGAAATTAATCCATGTTTGGTACAACATAAGTGTGAGTAAATAATGACAGAATTTTACATTTTTGGGTGAACTATCCCTTTAATGACAAGCGAAAGCATGTTTAGTACAATTAGTCAGCTGTTGCAATGCAAATAATACAGTTCTTGCATATTGCATACTCTTTGTCGATTTAGTTTGTCCCATCGATGGTATAAAAGCCAAGGTGGGTCCTAAATGACCTAAATGTGGCTTGGGCATCTATTATTTTACTCACACTGCTGTCCGCCATCCTGTTAAAAAAAAATATTTTTCTTGGGCTAGTTAACTTATGTTCACATTTCCCTCATTCATGTGTTGAGCTCCACCTCCAGGAGCCATGAAGTAGTGATGCCGGGAGCAAGGAAATCTATTTTATTAATTAAAAAATCTATATTTGGCGCCAGATTATCGATTCTCTTATTGCACGGAGAACGACAACGAAATATTGCCCTATCGATATTTTGTCCCACCCCTAATATTAATACAGTTTCAAACAACTGTTTTCTATTTTAAGTTATCTTAAAAATGTAATTTATTCCTGTGATGCAAAGCTGAATTTTCAGCATCATTACTCCAGTCTTCAGTGTCACATGATCCTTCAGAAATCATTCTAATATGATTTAGTGCTCAATAAACATTTATTATTATTATCAGTGTTGAAAACAAGGTTGCTCTGCTCAATATTTTTGTGAAAACCATGATATTTTTTTTCAGGATTCTTTAATTAATAAAAAGTTCAAAAGAACAGCATTTATTTGAAATAGAAATCTTTTATAGTACTGACCCCAAACTTTTGAATGGTAGTGTATATATAATAATAATAATAATCATAATATAATTGTGTTTTAGTTAACATAGTTGTATATTCAATTCCTATATATTACATATTATTATAATTTATATACTGTGTGTATATATATATATATATATATATATACTGTATATATATATATATATATATATATATATATTGTTTATTTTAATAACAATTTATAATTGTTTTCATTTGTCATTTAATATACAGTACAAGATATTAGTGTGGTCAAAGTAAGCAGAAATACCTCTATCTGTGTATTATTAAATTAAACTGTCTATTAAAGTAGCTGATCAATAGTGTAACTGGTTGTGATGTGTGACTCTCAGGCAGAATAAATGAAACCTCCTTATGTAAACTCTCAGCTTTGAATGACAGAACCTGGATGAGCAGTCGTGAGTTCACTGTCTGTTATTGGATGTCCGTCTCTTTCTGTATATAAACATCACGTTACTAAACCGAAGGATGCATAAATGTCCAAACACACTAAAATCTTCACAATATTGATTTAGAAAACTGAGTGGATTGCTGCTACAAAAGAAAGATTTCCTTTAAATGGACATAAAAACACTCCAAGTCAGGACGGCGGTGGTTGTCATTACTAGCCTTAAAAGCCCCTTTTTCCCCTGAAAACTTGAGAAGTTGAAGTGAATGTGAAGGACGCTGCTGAATTTACAAGTTTTATCATCTGCTTCTGTGGCTTTCATAGCTTCTTTATTCTTTCAAATGTAAAGTACTGGCTGTTCTGACCTTTAAATATAAGATGTTTATAATTAACAGAGCGTTCAAGCTACATACATTTAACAGGTAATAAAATATAAAAATCTTTCCACCTCAGTCTGAATTTTACACCTTTTGTTAGTGTTGTGATTTTGTTAAAGCTTGTGAATCTAACAGCATATTGGGTCAAAACGATGAAATGATGACATTTCATCGAGGCTGTGCTTTTGTCATTCGTCACAAACATTCTGCACTGTATTGTGATCTCTGGATGGTATTTTATCTTTCCATTTCGCACAGGTCCAGGTCATGTTTAAAATATCATCAATTACCACTTGAGTCAAGACTAAGGTCCTCCTCACATAAAAATTAAGTGCTTTGAAACCCGCTACTTTTTCCTCGCACAATTATTGAAATTACGCTTTCAGCCGTAAATAATAACGGTCTCACTTTAGTCATTCACAGCAGAGAGACCGGTTCTCGTCTCTCGAGGGCAGGAAAAAGAATCATGTTGCATATATCTTTATGTATAAAGATGTGAGGTCAAGTCTGGTCGATAGGCAATCTCTCAGCTCTAGCGGAAGTGATGGGACTATTTGAGGCTGGAATGGCTCTGTTGTAGTGGAAGGAAAGGCTAATCTGTTGCAGATGGGTTTGGACCCAGCAGGTGTGCTGGTCAGCTGGTCGTGAGACCTGTGTGGACATGAGTGTTCAGAGAGGGGCTACGGGGGCAGGACAGGGCCTAGATGGCGTGTCAGTTATTGTGACACCCTCTCACATGGTGTTTAAGACTGGGAACTCTTGTATGACATAAACTATTGTTGTATTGTATTGTAACATGACTGACATTTTCTGCTCAGATTGATGTTTTTTTTTGTTTGTTTGTTTTTTGTACGATCCTTTATTGTCTGTTCTTAAGTTCGGGATCATATACAATATTTAGTTTATCTTTATTCCTAGTTGTTTGTTTTTTTTCCTATTCTACTTGCTAAATGTTACATACTGCATCATCAAAAAGTGTTAAGCTTTGTGTATATACTACCATTTAAATGTTTGGAGTCCGCAAGATTTTTATGTTTTTGAAAGAAGTCTCTTACATTGAAAAAAAATTAGGTGTAGAAACAATTTTCAATCAGAAATTGCTAGTCAGTTTCACAGTTAAGTACAAAGAAATGGCAAGTTGGAAGTAGAAACACTGAAATAGTATTTTCTTGAAAAACATACTCTAATAATAGTTGTTTTATTTACAACCTCGAAAAGTTTTTTTTTTTTACAGTGTATGCTCATCAAGGCTGCAGTTATTTGATCAGAAATACAGTAAAACATTAATATTGTCAAATGTTATTACATTTAAAATAACTGTTTTCTATTTCAGTATATTTGAAAATATAATTTATTCCTGTGATAATCAAGCAGAATTACAAGCATCATTACTCCAGTCTTCAGTGTCACATGATCCTTCAGAAATCATTCTAATATGCTGATTTGCTGCTCAAGAGACATTTATTATTATTATTATCAATGATGAAAGCAGTTGTGCTGCTTACTATTTTTGTGCAAACAATGATGCATATTTTTCAGGATTCTTGGATGAAGTTCAAAAGAACAGCATTTAACTGAAATAGAAATCTTTTGTGGCATTATAAATGCTTTGACTTTCACCTTTTATGAATTTTATATGTTCCTGCTGCATAAAAGTATTAATTTCTTTAAAAGAAACTTACTAACCCCAAACTTTTGAACAGCGGTATATGTTTATTTCTAATAAATGGATTATATAAGTATAATAAAATAGCTTAATGTTGCATACATTAAAAAAGCTGTTGATAATTAATAAAACTGAACACCATGTGATCAAAATATCAGTCAGTGTTATCATACTAAAACTAATGTCCTGCCAGTTGTGAATTTTTCCTGAAGTGGCCAGTTATTTGATAAAGTCAGCTCAGTTGTTCAACGCAGAGGCGAAGCCTTCATCCCCTGAGGTCCCCCATCTGGGTAATTAAGCTATAATTAGCTGTCTTCTTCAATCACTTTTAAAGCGTATCCCTCCATTTAACCAATCTCTCAGTTACATTAGTAGTTTGTTATCATCAAAATCAGTTAAGCCACAGCCCTCTCAATTACTCTGCCATGATTACTAATTAAAGAAAATGATCTGAAAATGAAGTCAGTGTATTAATCAGAATAGCAGTTAGGCGAGATGAAAAGTTTAAGTGCATGTTTGCGTTAAAAAATATCCAGTGATTTTGAATTTAGTTGTGCTAAAAGTTAATAAATGTATAATTCTGTTAAAATGATGGACTCTGGCACAAAGGTCTGGCCCTGAGTTTCAGTAAGAGCTTCAGTTTGCTTCCACTCGCAGGTTTCATGTTCCTGAAATGCCAGGGGCTGTAAGAGGTGCCTGTCAGTGGTGGGAGGTCAAATTAATGATGCTTGACTTGCGTCCATTATATCCCATTAATAACAGTACACGACCCTCTCGGCCTCCTGCGGGAGCCTTTAGACACTCATTAAGATATTAGCTATTGTTTCAGGGGGAAGTACTTTTAAGTGTATACCTACCCCATCTAATTTATAAAGAAAATCTTGCTCTCGCTGCACAATAAGCCACAAGACATGATTTACTTTTTGCTGGCTGCTTCCTATTTTAGTTGTTTTTTTGTGCAGCATATCATATTTTCTTTACTTATAAATGATTTTTCTGTATCATCAAAGTCTCAAAAGTTATACACTACTATTCTAAAGTTTGGGGTTCAGTAAGATTTAATGTTTTTGAAAGAATCCTTATGCTCACCAAGTCTGCATTTATTTGATCAAAACATTGTGAAATACGAGAAATACAATATTGAGAAATATTATTACAATGCATACTAACTGTTTTCTATTTTAATATGTTTCAAAATGTGATTTATTCCTTTGAAGGCAAAACTGGATTTTCAGCCGTCATTACTCCAGTCTTCAGTGTCACATGGTCCTTCAGAAATCATTCTAATATGCTGAATTGCTGCTCAACAAACATTTCTTATTATTATCAATGTTGGAAGCAGTTGTGATGCTTAGTATTTTTGTGGAAACTGTGATAAATATTTTTCCTTTATTCTTTGATAAAGTTCAAAAGGACAGCATTTAATTAAAATATAAATCTTTTGTAATATTGTAAATGCCTCTGCTGTCACTTTTAATGACTTAAATGCATCCTAATGGAAAAGTATTAATTTCTTTAAAAAAAAAACACAATTATACTGACCCCAAACTTTTGAACTGTAGGGTCAATTTAAGCTTGAGTGAGTCCTTTAACAAACTTCTGACTGGGTGATTAATTATTGTCAAATTTCACTCTCGTCCATTTCATTCTCTTCAATTATTTTTCAACTTCTTCCTCTCTCTCTCTCTCCGTCCATTTGCCTCCATCCTCAAGATCTGCATATCTGAGGGTCATTCAATCTCTGACACTCAGGTATCCAGGTCCTGGTCTGATGACCTGCCCGCTGTGTAACAGATTTCATGAAACCTGCGGAACAATACGTGCAGGCGCTCAATTACTAAATGAGGGCAGTAAAATGTTTGGCTGGTGTAACCTAAGACCTGGACCTGTGTTGTTCATCCTGTTAAAGAGCAGGAGATGACTGTGACACAGAGTTCGGACATTAGTCACACTCTCTGCTCTTGTGGAGCCACAGCTGGGGTTACAAAACAGGGGAAATACTACAACAACACTAATTATAGATTTTAGTCTTTATTATATAAGGTAACTCAGTAAGTTTTTTTTTTTTTAGAGAGGATAGAGCAGTCTTTACTGTTCACGTAAAAACACAAAAATTGTTTGTATTTATTTTGTACATTGTACAGTGTTTTAGGTAAGATTTATTTATTTTAATTTTGAATTGTTTAGATTTAAAGTTTTATTTATTTATTTCTTTTTTATAAATGTTTTATTTTTTTTGGTATGCAAGAGATTGTTTCATCAGTGTTTGTTGTGTAATCTTGCTCCCAAACTGAATGTTCTGTATTCTTGTCATGCTAAATGCATTAGTATGTCTGTTTCTAAACCGAGTGGTGAATTGTGTTTGGTTATGTAAGGGAATCAGTGTCAGTGCTCTGGTTGGAGAGCCACCACACACCGCTGGTGGTCTGAGCTCTTCATGAATGGAAACTGACCCAAGATCAGCACTGCTCTTGCAGTTTAGCAGCAAATACTGGAATTGGTGAAGCTGATGAAAGGCAATCTGTCCCTGTCGAGATGTTGTGATGCTCTAGAAGTTCAAATATCCTTTCCGTTAATATTTAAATATTAATGATGTCTAATTTTTTTAAGTTAGTATACCTTCTCCCATCACTCTTTTTCCACCTAAATATCTGTTTGATTGAGGAAAAATGCATTTCTTTGAATTTAGGAATAGATCACCCAAAAATACAAATTTGCTGAAAATGTACTCACCCTCAGGCCATCCAAGATGAGTTTCTTCAACAAAACAGATTTGGGGAAATTTAGCATTAAGTAACTTGCTCACTAATGGATCCAGTGGATGCAGTGAATGGGTGCCGTCAGAATGAGAGTCCAAAAAGCTGATAAAAACATCACTATAATCCACAAGTAATCGTCATGACTCCAGTACATCAGTTAACAGCTTGTGAAGTGAAAAGTTAAGTGTTTGTAAGAAACAAATTCATCATTAGGATGTTTTTAACTTTAGACCCTTGCTTTTGAATCTGGAGGGAAATATGCACCAATCAAGCACTGTTTACAATGAGAACAGTACAGAACTATTCAAAATAAATATGTCGGTGGGTTTTGATGTGAGAGGACAACAGCGGATGGACTTTTTCACTGAAGGAAGCATTATTATGGATTATAGATTAGTATTTTGGCCAGAAATAGCAGTCAGTTTGAAGCCTTGATGGATTTGTTTATTATAAACACACAGCTTTCCACTTCACTTTCCATGTTAATTGATGGACTGGATTCGTGTGGATTACTTGTGGATTATTGTGATGTTTTTATCAGCTGTTTGGACTCTTATTCTGACAACGGTGAGTTTTTGTTTTTTTTTAATGAAAAGAAGTGCATTGCTGTGATTTAATATTTAATAAGTACAAACCAAGTCTTTTTTACAGCACTTTTAGTTCCTAAAATATTGATAACTACGCTACCTTGATTCAAGAAAAAGAAATATAAAAAGCGCTTTTCTTTTTCCTTTGTTATGCGTAAATGTTGTCTTAAAATGGTGAATCAGTGCCCCCATCTCCAAAGCAAGTTCTTTAACAGTTGATTAATGTCACACTTGATCTTAGTCTATCCATTCAGAGCTGCAGCTCTCTGTCTGCCTCTCTCAGATTTGACAGTAATGATATTCTTATCAATCATATGGGAGATGTTACAGCTTTAGTCCTCCCTCTCCCTCCTGCTGAGGCTTAATCTCAGCCTAGACGCAGTCCCAGAGTCCTCTTGTGAACACCAGAGTGTATGTGTAGTGTCAAGTATTGACTAGACTGTGAATGGAGGTGAGTGCGTGAGGGGTGTCTAACCTCTCACCAGCTGCTTGGCTGTTCAATCGGTTTGGTCTCTATAACACCCCGGGGTAGCAATAATGCAACAGCAGCTTATACCAATCGATACCTTCATCTCACTTTTGGGGGCTTTACTGCCGAGTCCCCAGAGTGCAGTCGTCTGTTTGCAAGCACAATTATGAGCATGTTTGATCTGTTTTTGATGTTTTTCGTTTTCCTTGGGGGTTGCTGGGAAAACATTTGCAAAACAAAACTGTGTTCTCATATGGTTATGTATTGAACTGTTTGACTTCTGTGGAGAACATTTAAAAAAAAAAAAAAACTAGACAAGTAAATAAATCTGAAAAAAGTGTGATTTTATTATAAGTTTTTAGTTTGCTTACTATTCAAGACTTGCAGACTTTCCAATAAGTGTGTTGTATGTGTTAATGTACCAATCGATACCTTCATCTCACTTTTGGGGGCTTTACTGCCGAGTCCCCAGAGTGCAGTCGTCTGTTTGCAAGCACAATTATGAGCATGTTTGATCTGTTTTTGATGTTTTTCGTTTTCCTTGGGGGTTGCTGGGAAAACATTTGCAAAACAAAACTGTGTTCTCATATGGTTATGTATTGAACTGTTTGACTTCTGTGGAGAACATTTAAAAAAAAAAAAAAACTAGACAAGTAAATAAATCTGAAAAAAGTTTGATTTTATTATTTTAAGTTTTTAGTTTGCTTACTATTCAAGACTTGCAGACTTTCCAATAAGTGTGTTGTATGTGTTAATTAATTATATATGATTAACTACTTTTTTACAGCATTTAATAATGCTATTTTGTAATATGCTATTGTTCATTATTTGTTTGTGATGTAGTATAACTAAAGTTAATATAACTTTTTATGCTACAATTGTAGAAATTATATTTTAATCTAGAATGAATTCTGTTATTATACATTGTTAATTCATGTTAACTATTGTGTTAACTAACAACATATGCAATATTATTGTAAAGTGATACCTGGAATACAAGTAATGCAGCTTTCCTACACTGATATACTTTGATCTTTTAAATTGAACCAACAAGTAGAGCAGGTGAGTTGGATTAATGCATGTTTTGAGTTTACGCTGATAAAAAGGTTTTGTGGGTTAGTCCCATTCACCCTCCTCCCAGCATGCACTGGGGCATGAATAATTCAAATGGTTGCATTGTTTGACCATTTGCCGGTTTTATTTACATTGTTGCTGTTGATTTGTTTTGTCATGTTTAATAACAGTGTTTTTCGTCTCATCATTTTCTAACTGATAAACTCTTATATATTTCATATAATAATATATTCTAATTAAATTTCTCATTAATATTGATACAAATTATTTTACTAGTTTTCATGTATAATTTGAAATTTCTAAGCTTTTCAGTTTTTTAAATAATAAAAGATGTGGTAAATGTAATAATAACATGGTAATAACGTGCAAAACTTTTAACTGTTTGCATATTCAACAGTTATTAAGTTTTTGTTGAAAATATTCAGTTGTGACTATTTTATAATTTTACACAGAATGCAAAAAAATATATATATTCTGCATTTTTAAAGCGTTATGAGAGTTAAGACAAGTAGTTTGCTCAGTGACATGTACATTTCTTATGGAAATTGTGAGATGATGCAAATAAAGGCAAAAATTCTGAGTAGAACTATTTTAAATTTGATACTTAGAAAATATTCTTATTCTTTGAAATATTCTTTGATTTGCTTAATCCAAGCAGGTAATTATTACAGTGATGCCAGATTTTCACAGCAGCTTGGCATTCACAGTTCAGTCGATTTACTTATAGAAATGTAAAAAGCAAATTAATTCAACTCAAAAAAGCCATGCAAACTGTTTGTAGAAGCATGTTCGTGTTTTGCAGAGTAGCAAATATTGAGTTCATTGCACAGTGATCTGTTGTGAGATGTGCAAGCGTTTGGCGTGTACAGTATGTGTACATGCTGTTGTTCACTTCAATTGTTTATCTAAGCATGTGAATGCTCCAGTGTGACTTATTTGTGTGCGGGACGGGGTATTGACTCAATCAACACAACCTCCGCTTGGCTCCTGATTGTGTTGGGCTGTGTAAAGAGGCCTCACCAAGTGGAAAATCATGGATGCTGAAGAGCTCTTCACACAAAAGCAGACAAAACACAACCCTAAGAGTGCCTTAGAGCGCTGTGCAGGTCACATGTGACATCAGCCCACTAACAGTGCTTCTGCATAATTTCTTTTCCCTCCTCGCAGTGGGATAAAAACAATCATAACCAATAAGAAATGCAAGTGTGTCCTTAATGGCTAAAGGCTCTTAAGGATTCAGGCATTTCCAGATGGGACTCAGCAGAGGACAGTCTACTGCAATCTGTTGATGGTGTCTGACAAAGTCAAATGTGTTGCTGTATGTGTGTAAATATTGGAGATTTCAACGAGACAATGGTGAGACAATTACGGCAAACAAACTCCTGATGCTAAGATGTAACATAGGACTCCACTAAAAAGCCATTTCTCTCGAAAATGGACTGACTCTTACAAAACTGCTTCAGTTCAAGGATGACAAGCCTTCCATTAATAGAGACAGATGGGAAAACTAAGGATGCTAATTGTCTAGAATCTTCTGCATAATTTCTTTTCCCTCCTCGCAGTGGGATAAAAACAATCATAACCAATAAGAAATGCAAGTGTGTCCTTAATGGCTAAAGGCTCTTAAGGATTCAGGCATTTCCAGATGGGACTCAGCAGAGGACAGTCTACTGCAATCTGTTGATGGTGTCTGACAAAGTCAAATGTGTTGCTGTATGTGTGTAAATATTGGAGATTTCAACGAGACAATGGTGAGACAATTACGGCAAACAAACTCCTGATGCTAAGATGTAACATAGGACTCCACTAAAAAGCCATTTCTCTCGAAAATGGACTGACTCTTGTAAAACTGCTTCAGTTCAAGGATGAAAAGCCTTCCATTAATAGAGACAGATGGGAAAACTAATGATGCTAATCGTCTGAGAAGAATTGGTTGAGTGTTCAGAATAAGAGATACAGATCTAAAGCATTTAAGAAAGTAAAAGGATATAAAAGCAAAGGAAAGTAAAAGCCAACATTGAACACGTCACACACTTATTTTCAGAAAGTTTAAAGGGTTAGTTCACCCAAAAATGAAAATTAGCCCA
>NW_015540884.1:583606-612211 GCF_001515605.1 Sinocyclocheilus anshuiensis | reverse complement strand
TTTAAATTAGCCCATAAATTACTCACCCTCAAGTCATCCTAGGTGTATATGCCTTTCTTCTTTCAGACGAATCCAGTCGGAGCTGTTTTAAAAATTGTCTTTGATCTTTCAAGCTGTTTAATGGCCTCATACGTCATCCGCCCGGAACTGCTTCTGTGTACAACTGTTGGCGCAAGCTACATTAAAGTGATTACTACATTTTGAATATGGATATTTTTCGTACAAAAACGGATCGATTCACTACAGAAGGCCTTTGTTCACCCCCCGGAGCCGTGTGAGACACTGTCACGGTTCATGGATCCGTGTGTTCAATTCTGCGTGTCTGTTTGTGTTACCTGTCTGATTGCTCGTCAGCGTTGCTCCGGCAACCAAGGGACTGACGAGCTAATCAGCGCGGCTGCACCTGCCGCTCGTTCTGTCCTGTCTTTATTTGTCTCGTGTGTTGGGCTGCGTGTTGTCAGATCGTTGTTTGTCCTGGCTCATGCTTGTTGTCTCTCCAGAGCCTGTGTGTCGGGTGGATCTCTGCCGAAGGTTTGGAACGAGGTGAGGGCGAGTAATTTATGGGCAAATTTTCATTTTTGGGTGAACTAACCCTTTAAGAGCGGTTTGATGGGATAGGAGCTGTTATCATGATATGACCGTTATTATTTTTATATTCTAAAAGCTGGCGAAACATCTTTTTTTCTGACAGTGGACTGCACCATATTTGTGCATTTTGCAACAGATGGAGGAAGAGAATAGAGCGATGAAGAAAGGCGATCCAGAAAGAGTGAGCGGGGGAGGGGTTCGGGCACACCGGGGTCTCCTGTGCCCCAGCCCTAAAAAGGAAACATGGGGGAAACATATGTAATTTTCACCACAGGGTCCTGGGTAATTGAGTCATTTAAAATACAGATACATAGATGAATAAAAGCTAAGGGGGAAGGTAATAAGACAGAAGAGTACCCTCCGGAGATCCAATTGACGATTTCTTACAAGAACGGAAACTGTTTTCTTTCTTTTCTTCCACAGAGCTTTTATGTGTTGTCATTTCAGCCAGATACCTACCTCAAGTAATTTTGTTTTCATTTGGCTCCTTTTGTAATGCTTTCCTTTAGTAAGAATGAAGGCAATTTGTCTCCGATGGCCTCTTGCCTTTTGAAGACAGATTTCACTTAATGAATGCAAGTGAGATGTGGGTTTTTGTTCTGAAAGGAAATATTGCTTTTGGGATATTTCTTTCCTCGGGTAGATTTGATAATTTACCAAATGACTCTGTAGTGCAGCATCGCCATTGTTGAGTTCATCTTTGAATGCTACTTCTTGATTTTAATGTTTAGCGTCTATTTCACTGTCTTCTGAATTTGAGGTTTACTAAACTCACTTCTAATTCTAATGTAAAGCAATACACATTTTCTGAGAATCCTGTTGTAAAAAGGGTTAATTTTCAACTCAGAGGTCACTGTCAGAGGCTGCTGAGGGTTTGCCACTTTATTGTTACAAAAAGATGATGTTGCTGAAGTTGCTTGCCTGCTTTGTTTAATTAGTCTTGCATTGTATTCTTTTCCATCTCAGTGTTGCTGAGATTATAGAGCGCTGCAGTGATGACGCCAAAGTTACCATCAACCTGGTTCCCTTAAACCCAATAGGATTTTTCCACTGCCTTTTGGATTATTGCAGAAAATAAAAAGTTGAAGATTTTTTTTTTCAGCATTATAATCTTTACAAATAAACACAACTTTTGCCACTTGTTAGCAACCACCATTTCAAGATCATTTTATTGTTGTAGAATCTTGAATAAAAATATCTTGACCTTATTTCAGGCATTTAACAAAAAACATTCATTGTCTTTGGGACGATGGAACTGGAAGTGCTAAAATGCTAACTCGTTACCAGGATTTGGCCTACAAAAATGCATCATAAATGCAGCACTTTATTATATAAATATAGTGGTATATTACACACATTATAATAAAATTAAAATACATTTAATAACAATATGATATAGTATCAACAATATAATATTCAGGACCGTTATCAGGAAGGGAAACTGGGAATGTCTTTTATGATGTAGCCTAGTCATTGGGCCCAGGAAGATGAGACCCACCCATAAAAGTTTTACCCTGGGGCTTGTGAATTTTAGCCATGAGCCTGATAATGATATGATTTACCTAAAGTACTTGTCTGATGCTGTAATTAGCAGAGCAGCCCAAACATAAAAACATTTAGACTGTCATTCTCATCGGTAGATGGGCAGCTGTGACATCAGAGGGTGGAGACAGAGAATGCTTGTTTTTTTGTTTTTTTTTACTCTATATCACTTGATGGTATATATGAGGACACTTGTTTGTTTTCTGTGTAATTAAAGAGATATGTTACCCAAAAATGAAAATTCTGTCATCATGTACTCACCCTCAAGATGTTCCGAACCTGTATGAGTTTCTTTCTTCTGTGGAACACAAAAAGAAAAAGAAAAAAATATATATTTTTAAGAATGTTGGTAATGCAGTTGGTAGCCACTGACTTCAATAGTATGAAAAAAATTACTGTAAGTCAATGGCTACGAGCAACTGTTTAGTGAGTAAATTCATTTTGGGGCCCAAAAAATGGCATTTAAAATATACCTCTTACAGCTGTGGTCTGTAAAAGTGTGTCTAGAAAGTGAGATAAAATTGATAATAATTTTAGCAATTAGGGCTGGCATAACTAAAAATAGCATACTACTAAATTGCGCTTAATTTTGTACAATCTTTGTACAGCTTTATGGGAACCACTATTTATTCAAAGAAAAAGAGTCCCCAAAAGTCATTTTTTGACTAGGTTTGGGAACTGAACGGAGAACCATTTTATTAAATACTGGAACCAAAGCATGTTAACAGTTTGCGCATGTGTATTGTCATGTAGAATATCATAAAAAATATGCTGAGAGATTTTCCTACATTACTTATTCTTGTGCTGCAACACTGCTACTCAATCTACATCACTAAACATAAGGCACTTATGCACAAATAACTTTTATGAACAATTTTATTGAATAAACAAATGTGTGGTTTAAGCACTGTAATCTGATTTCTGAACGAATTACTCTTATGAGCGTTTTTTTATAGTTAATCTAAAACAAACAACCAGTGTAGTCCGATTTTTCTTTTTACAAGTACACTGCAAAAAATAGAAAATAAAATATTTTTCCTTAAAATGTACTCCAATCGTCTTTGTTTTATTTACTTTTTAATATATAATATGAAGAGTAATATGAAATATAAAATGAGTAATATGCTGCCAATTATTGCATTAAATTTATGCCACATTTAAAGAGAATGTGGAATTATTATCGTTGTTGTTGTTGTTAAAAAGTATAAGATAGAGCTGTTAAGGAACCAGAAATGGATCTGTTCAATTGTTTTTCCCATCATTGCCTCTAAGCACTGGTGCACCCTAACAGTCACATTCTGTTAACTACTACATCTCACTCTCACTATGTAGATAAGTCATCACCATGCAAGAGCAGGTAATGCGATATTCCCCTCACCCTCACATTCACACACACACGCATGCCACTACAGTAAGAATGCATCTCTTATCTGTCTTATCATTCCAATCAGTGGCATCTGGACCTACAGGCCAGGTGTGTGACCAGGGCAGGTCTTGGGTCACCTCTGTCACTCTGAGGGGTCAGAGGAGGAGATGCATTGAGCTCATTCACTTCAGTTCTGGGGTTGGATTTCGGGCCGTCAAGGTGCAAGTCAGGCTTCCTCCATGAGGATCACCTGTCAGACACGCTGAGTAGGCCATTGTGTAGGTGAAAGTGAATTCCCTCCTCCAGAAATAGAAATGATAACGTAATGAGTTACTTGTTGCTGTGCGTTCTTAATAGGGTATTACATTTCAGTATTCATACTGTTAACACGGAATTGTCCATGGATTTTCAATCTGTAATTTCTGATGTATCGTTTGAGATATGAAATATACCTGCTTCTGCAGTGTTCTCAACCTTTTTGACTCCCAAGGTCCCCTCATTGCCCACAACAATTTTAAAAACTATATGTTTCTAGGTGTCTAGTTGTTCATGATGTACTTGATAAAGATTAAGAATGTTACCCAGCACTGTGTATATATATATATACTGTATATACACAATGCTGGGTAGTAACTGATTACTGATTACATGTAATCTGGATTACATAATCAGATTCCAAAAATGAAGTACTTGTAATTAGATTAAATTACATTTTAAAATATTCGTAATCAGATTACAGTTACTTTTTTATTGATTTCATGATTGTATGATTACACACAATAGCAATAAATCAGTCATAATTTATTGATTTTTCATCTTTTAAATGTTCCTTTCTAAAGTAGCCTAGATTCAGAAAGTCTTCCAGTTTTGTGGACATTCACAGAAAGATCATGCAGTCAGTAGTCAGGTGGCTTTAATTACACAGAAAAATGAGAGGCCACTTAAAATTTGACCACTGGATTTACAAAAACCATTTCAGTTTGAAGTGTTTTCTCTGCATTTCAACATTGCATCAACTACTGATTTATGAAAACATACATTTTTATTTGAATTATCACTCTGTAGGTTGCTTAACCATGTATTACTATGTCGTTGGAAGGCGTTTGTCTTTCAAACACATTAAAATGCACAAATTCACATCTTATTTACATGTAATGCAGGGATTCCCAAAATTTTTCATCATCTGAACCTCTTTCACCTAATATATTTACTTCAAGTCCACTGAGATTGTAAGGTAATAAATTCATAATTAAGTAACACATTTGCATGTTCATGGTTCTCTGGTCGCATGGCATGCAGGTAAACAAATAAACTGTAATTTTTTAGTAAGTGTTTTATTTGATGTTATTTTAAAATTATTTATTTTAATTTTTAATTTTTATTATTTCCTTAATTATTAGATTTTCATTAAATTCACGAACGCCCTACAGTTCCTTCACGAACCCCAGTTTGGGAAACCTTGACGTAATGTAATGTTTAATGCACTTTATGTTGTTAATAACAATGAATGGAATATATTTTCTTTGCATTGTTATATCAATATGGTACAAGATTATCCTAATTAAATCAATGTGATACACAGGTTAGGTCAAAATGAATCAAAAAGTAGTCTGATTATATTACCTAAAATATGTAATGCATTTGGATAACGTTAGCAACTACAATTTTTGTTTGGAATCAGTAACAGACTACAGTTTGTAAGTAATCTACCCAGCTCTGTATATATACATATTGTATAAGGATTTGTTTCAAGATATTTATCTACTCGATAATTCATGGTGTACTGGATAAGGATTTTTAAAATATATGTTTTACATATTTTATCTGCCCAATAAGGATTTTTTAAATTGGGTTGCTAATATATTTAAAAATTGTAAAAAAAAAAATAAAAAAAAAATAATGTATATAAATATCAATTACAAAATTTATTTTAATTTTTAAAAAATGCCATTGAGTATGATTTTAATAATTAACTTGACTTTTCCAGGTCTATAAATTACACTTAAAATGAGTTGACAACCGCATTGCTACTGGATTATTTTTTGACAGATATGAAAATATATTTTGGTAAATCTTTACAATAAGGTTCATTAGTTAACGTTAGTTAACTACTTTAGTTAGCATGAACTAAGAATGAGCAATACTTCTACAGTATTTATTCATCTTTATTATTTATAATAATCAACATTTACTAATGCATTATTAAAATCAAAAGTTGTGCTTATTAATGTTAACTGTGTTAACTGTGAATCAACATGAACAAACAATGAACGACTGTATTTTCATTGACTAACATTAACAATGAATAATAAATACTGTAATAAATGTATTGTTGATTGTTTGTTCATGTTAGTTAATGCATTAACTAACATTAACTAATGGAACCTTATTGTAAAGTGTTACCGATATTTTCTTGTGTAAGTTTTGAGAAAATGCATATGACTTATTTTATGAAAATGCATACTGTATGAGTCTTTATCCATATTAGCTGACATTTTTAGCTAGTGACAGTAATACATTTAAAATGGATGTTGTAACATTCAGCTGAACCTATAGAGGTGTCTTTTTTCCAGTCACATATGTTGAGAGAAATGTCACAAGCCTTAATTTTAGAAGTGGAGCATTTGAAAAGGAAAGGACTGCCACGTTAGCAATGTAATGACTCACCTGGAGGGTTTGAATGCTGACATTCTCTGGCTAATTAAACCTGTAAGACATACGGACAGGTGGAAAGCAGTGTTTTCAACTGCTCAGGGATGTCAGAGAATTATTCTTTCTTTGAATACGACTCATTAAGCACGACAATATACAGCTTCTCAACAATGGATGCAGGTATTTGCCGGTTTTGACAAGTTTGAATGATTTGAAATCATCCACTTATTTATTAAAGTCATTCATTTCATTTATTAAATTCTTGCAAATTCATACATCTTGTGCCTTGCCTCAATTGATCTCCACAAAACAAATATGTATATTGAGTAAAGTATAAAATGCAAGTATGCCAGCATAAAAAAGCCCTCCACTGGAGTACTTATAAATCCCTGGTATTTACCAATGTTTTAAATTTATTTAAATCCTCTTAAAGTCATTTTACGCAATGTGCGCTCGGCACTCAAAGACAACAAGTAAAAAGTGACAGTTGGTATGCCGAGATTTTTATTTGTCGGGCCATCCATTAAGTCCCAGCCATGCTGGAGTCCTTTCAGCAGAAATGACCTTGAAATGGCAAACAGTTGAAGAAGGGAGCGTCTGGCTAATACAGGGGTTTGCCAACTCTTGCACCACTTGTCCTGTTGAGAGAAAGAGATCTTAAATATCCAAAGAGAAATGAAAAGAGGCTTCAAGTTAGCCGTGAGTGACATACACTATTGTGCGATGTGATGGCACTGTCCGCTGGCACTGATCTTTTCATCTATGATCCCCAGGCTCTGAATTATTTCCTATTGTAGGTAAATAGACTCCATGGGAGAGGGGAATGAGGAACCATGCCATAATGTCTGTGAAAGTTCAGTGAAGTATCCACTGGATTAAATTAAGACTGAGCTCAGATTGACAAAAAATGTTCAAGTCGTGATGAAGGTAACACGACGGGCTTCAAAGGCGAGATTATACACACAGCCAAAATCCTTTCAGAGAGTCTACTGTAGACATTACTGAACAGCAAGTGTCTCAAAGCTCTCCTAAAATCTTATTTAAATATTTTTGCAAGCTTTTTTTTCTCAGATGTATTCTCTCACATAGTCAAAATGGTAAAATGAGCAGTTTAAATAGATGTTCCAGGTTAAATACTACTCTATTATCTGCCGATTAACACTGAAAATAATGCAAGAGTGAACAATTCATTCTCAATAGCATACTCAATATGGCATCATAGACTCTCTTGAAAGTGATTTATCAACATTTTTTGTTTTGTTTTACAAACTGTGATTAATTTTAGAGATAATCAGCTGCACATTCTTTCTGACACATTCTTTTAGTATATTTTATCATTTATTAAACTGCATCTCCATGTTGAGGTTTTTTTTTTTATGCTACTCAGAGATGCTGTGCCAATTCCTTCATGGGATAACTATGATGGTTTTGCTGACACCTGGAAGCATTTAAATTCATTTTTAACCTGAAGAATTTTGTTAATGTTTGGCACATTGCATCTTTGGCACGTTCATCCGTTTATTGTTCAGTTGTTAATTTTAATATTCACAAAGATTCATTACCCACTGCCAAAAATGAAAGACAAGGAAGGCTAAGATATTATCAGCTAGCTCTTTAGTCGATGAGTATTAGGGAGAATCTTTCTTGTATTCTGAACCCACTGTTGCACCGAGCTCCCAACTGAGAGTCTTTTATAGAAAATATTGACGTAGCCATTTCATTCCATTTTCATCAGATCTGTCCTGGATCATTACACTTTCAATTTGGCGTTTTGGCCTGACAGCTACGGAATTTGTTTTTGTATTAAGTTTTTTAAGAGAGGTGAAAAGTTAGATTAACTTACAATATTGTCCAATCATTTTCTTGATCGGTCTCATCATCTTTTTCTCTCATTCTGCTTTCACAGTGGGTAACCAGCTTGAGACGGTACAAACGAAACCTACTTAAAATTTACCCAATGTATTGACAAGCTGATATCAGTAGAGTCGTCTTATGAATTCCTATCACTCTTCAAAACACATATGGAGAATCTTGCTGCACAACCTTCTAAACACGTACCTAAACGATACTGACTATGTTTCACCATTGCTTATGTATTGTACTACTTCTAAATAACATTTTATTAAATTGACTTTTCTAGCATAAAGCTTGAGAGGCCTGAAAGGGTTTTATGATTAATTCTTCCTGTAGAGCTTCAATATTTTCCCAGTTCAAGAAATTCATTTTAAGTTTTATAATGAGTACTATACACCTGGGTGGCCAGTATGTGTGTGTGTATCTTTGTCTCTTTCTCTCTCTCCCGCTCTCTCTCTCAGACTTTCATTCTCTTTCTCTCAGCTCATGTATATATATGGCTTTTAAAAGTACCATTTGCTCCCTACGTAAAGTGCTTAATGAAGGGGATAATGCATGTAAAGTAATGTGACATTAATTGTCTGAGGTTGATAATAACAGCCCTCAATCATCTGGAAGATTGCTTCAGGCTTTAAATGAAAGCCGTTTTCAAGGCGATGGACTCGAATGAGTGAATGACAGAGTCAAATTAGCTGATTTGCCATTCACGTACACTCTATTGCCTTCTATTTAAAAGTCATTGACCATTTAGGGACGGGCCGTTGGTCGCAGTGAGTGTGCAATGAGTGGTGGTGGCCGTGTTTGTGTTGGAAGGCAGGGATGGATGGATGGGCAGCAGCTCCAACTATGATAGTTAAGAAAAAAAGGCGAGCAATAGAAATGTCAAGTGCCTTCTGTGTGGAAGTGAATGGGACAAATAGACCTGGTTTTAGAGGGTCCCATCCTTGCATTAACATAAGAAACAGGCCAATATGGCTGGAAGTCGGCCGGTCTGGGTGCTGTCAGCGGATCTTTTCGCTGAGGTGATTAATGTCTTTACGACACTGCAAGCAGCCAGCGCTGTGCTGGACCCACCCTCGTCAGACTGCCATGCCGGTTGGGCGCTCTAGTTTCGCACGGAAGTCTTTGAATCGGAGTCAAGAATATTACATTTGCAGCGCACATCCAAAGCATTCGGGTTGCTGTAGATCATTTTCATTGTTGTCGTGATAATGCGAACCTAGAGGTAGCTCAACTGGGAGCGCGTTGCTCTGACAACGCCATGGTCACGGGTTCCATTCCCAGGGAAGTCATGAACTGCTAAAATGCACTTTTGCACAAAGCCTCTGCCAAATCCTCGAAACGGATCGCCTTCACACATAGCCGAATCCTCGTGAACGGGCTGATTTTGCGACTTAGCCATGTGACATTCCTTTACGCAGATGTCCGCCCAGGCTCCCTTCTCTTGTGGCACCCCTAACCTGCTTCATTGAGAGTCTCTTATTATGTCCTCTTGCCAAGGCCCACTCTATGAATTGAATAGTCGGTGTCTTTATTTCTCTCATTCTCTGACTGTAGACCTCATAATGGCTTCATTAATGCAGAAGTTGCATTTGGTTGACAATGGGTTAATGGCCCGAGGGTAGTCTATTGGCACTGGGAGAGGGCCAACAGGAGGAGGAGGCTTTTTTTAAAGCCCTTTCAGTGTAAATTCACCCTGGGTCAACTGTGTGTCACCCAAAAGTGAACAAACATGTAATTGATGTTCGGACATCTCTGGCCGACTCTTTTCGAGCCTGGCCCGTTGAAGAGGGTGCTGTCTGGTCTTTGAGGGACTTTTCACAGAAAGGGGAATCCGATTCATGAATACGCACAATCTGCCAAGCTGAAAAAGGGGTGTGTGTGTGGGGGGCGCTCCTGGATTTTTTCCCTTTATAACCCCTGCTGAATCGGTTCTGTTTTGCTTGTTGTTGAAATGCAACCCCCGCACATAGGTCGTGATGGGGGTGGTATACGCTGCTGGTGTTCCTGAAATGGTCTTTCTCTTCCAGGCTGGGACCACTGTCTGTTTTTGTCTCTGATTTTCATGGATGTTAGTGGAAAATGTCGAGAGGAGTCACAGGCCTTTTATCAGGCCGTGTTGGAACAGAAACACTCAACGCTCTTTTTATATTCACCTTTGCATAACAACCGGCAGCAATTTGTAGAATGAAGCAATGCATGCCAATGAATACCAAGAGGACACCCTAGTGTAGATAAGTTATGTTCCAAATTAATTTGAATTTGGAAATTGCCATTTTTTTAACATTTGGATAAAAGAAGTGTCATTTTTCAAACAAAATTGTGAAAAAGTAATTATTATTTTAGAGAGGTTTCTCAAACACTCCCCTGTGCATTTCCACTTCAATGATGTAATTCTCTTCTTAAACACCACTGCACAATGTTCGGAGAAAGTAACTTTCTAGTTATGTCTATTTCTCCAAACAAAAACTATGTCAGTAATAATGCAGAAGTGATTGACCAAAATAATTTCTTAAGACAAATTGGTGTACTTTCAGTGTACCTACAGTGTACTTACCCAAGAAAGTACTGTAGTATAAGGTAACTTAGGTTAGGTTTAGGGGTCGGTTCAGGGTTAGTACCTAGTTATTACCCAGTTATTGTAATTGCTATAATAAGTACATAGTATGTACAATCGGAACAGGACTGTAAAATAAAGTGCTTCTGACAAATGTATTTAATATATATAAATATACCTCACATTTATGTCAAATTGGTTTTTAAAAATACCAATACCATACTTGACCATAAAACATTAGCTGCCTGATGTTGTGGTGTGATTGCTTAATGCATAATATACCTATTAATTATACCAACAACACACGAGTTCAAATCAGGAAGAAATGTTTTTCTAAACAATTAAGTCCAGGTTTACTTTTGGAGCAGTATTTTTGTGTGTGCTGATTATGCTCTGTGTAATTTTTAACGCATCTGTTTTTCTGTATTCAGTGTTGGAATTTAATTTGATATTATATTATTACTTTTACTATGATTTCTATTCCTGTTTTATTATTTATATGTTTCTGCTTGTATATGGGACAGGACACTGGAAAGCATGTAACTAGGTTTCTGTAACTGCAACTATGCAACTTTGTGATGCTGTTTGTAAATGTTTATTGGACACCCCAGCCCTTTTTAGGGAAATTAAACTTTGAATGGCTTATAGTAGTCTCGGCATATTAAACATTTATTTAAAATGTATTATGTTAAAGTGAAATCAAAACCAAAAAGTATATGGTTTTGAGAAAACATTGACTACTCATTCAAAAGTTTTTAAATCAAAGCATTGATGGTTCCAAGAAGAACTTTACATCCATGGAGCCTTTCCATTAGACAAAAGTTTTTTGTACACGCTCAAAAATAAAAAAATAAATACAATTTTGAAAAACCTTCAGTGAACAGATCTTAAAATAACCATGTTTTTCTTAGTGTGAAAAATATTTTAATAATCTAAAGAACCTTTTTCCACTATAAAGAACCTTTTGTAGAAAGGAAAGGTTATATGGATGTAAAAGGTTCTTCATGGAACCATGGATGTCAATAAAGAACCATTATTTTTAAGAGTGTAGTGGAACTATTACTGTAAATCAGACTAAAAAAAATGTTTGTTTGTTTTTTGTAAGAACTGCTGACTGAAAGGTTCTCTGGGAACCCAACATGGTTCTTCTACAGTGTCGCTGTGATATCTGCCTTTTGCAGCCTTTATTTTTAAGAATGTATAGATATAAGCAAGCATGTATCCTCCTGTCTTAATGCCTAGCTCATTATGAGCGAAGCATCTGCGGTCAGACTGACGATGATGTCACCCATCGAGTCTTTACCAGTAATTACACATCAGATGACAACAACTTAAAATTGATGTCCTATGCATGAGCGCTAAGTGGCCATTTGAAAAGTTTGAGACAGGAAGCTGAGAGAAAGGCCGTGTTATGAGGGCGTCAGCATGGGAATTGCCGGGGCAGCTGTACTGTACACGCTCTGCAGTAATAGACACACAGAGCCCATTGCCAAAAGCACATTTGGCATCAGTAGCAAACGAGTAATTATTGGGTAATGACCCAGAAGGTGTCCCTTAATTGAATAGTGCAAGTAGGGAGAGTGGTGCCACGCTGTCATAAAAGCAGATGGATTATTTCAGGAAATATCTTCTTAAGTGGAAGTCTAGTTAATTCCAAATTATTTAAACACCAAACGATTAACTGAGTGATAATACAATCTGACGCAAGTTTCACACTAGTCTATAACATAATGTCAACTCAAACTGAAAGGGAAAATAATATTGGCAGCGCACTCTCTCAATTCCTAAACGCAATTTGAAGAGCCACGCATTAAAACACTTTTTCTTTGCTTGCTAATGCTTGTGAAATCACACAGACGTTTGTCAATACTTTATTTATGGGACTGTTTAACAGGTAGTGCTTATTTTTCTTTCTAAATTAATAATTTTTAAGAAACAAATAAAATCATTATATTGTCGATATTTGAAACATTAAGCCATTTGGATGACCAAAAAGCCTCATTAGTACGCCACAGTTCTGGACACAAAACAGGCGTTTACTAATAATGTCTTAGATAAACAGAAACATTTTCCTCTCCATCCAAGTGTCAATCTACATTAGCGGCAGCGAGCCAGATGCTTTGGTCCCTTAAATCTCTCCATGGAAATTGCGCACGTGCTCCTGCAATATCCATAGCTCAATAAGAGCTTTGATTTGCACTGTACGAACACAGACGATGAATATACATAATACTCGCGTGATATCTGCTCTTGGCCACGGTTTTCTTCCACCATTTGGGCACATTCCCATAAGCACTTGTGTTATGTGACTCGGCTTGTTCGCGTTTTCTGTTTGCTTTCCAGACCCCCTCTGGTCTCTGTGCTCTATTCACTCCCTAGTCTCAGCTGGTCTAAGTGGGCCAAACCTGAAGAAACCTCTATTTTTGTTTTGTCTTCTCTGTCTTTCAAATAATCAGCAGTGTGCCAAAAGTGTCCCTCTTGTTTTTACGCGTGCCAGTCACCTGCCGTCTGCCTCGCTCCTTCCCTTTCTCAAAGCTTGCTTTTCTCTCTCCAGTTCTTTTGACTTTCTGCGGTCTGGATCCCCAGTGAGATTCAGATTGGGTACATATTGAGTCCTCTATTGTCCTTCAAGAGCTGTACTACGCTAATTAAATTTTATCCAGCCATATAAAAGAGTGTAGTGGAACTATTACTGTAAATCAGACTAAAAAAAATGTTTGTTTGTTTTTTGTAAGAACTGCTGACTGAAAGGTTCTCTGGGAACCCAACATGGTTCTTCTACAGTGTCGCTGTGATATCTGCCTTTTGCAGCCTTTATTTTTAAGAATGTATAGATATAAGCAAGCATGTATCCTCCTGTCTTAATGCCTAGCTCATTATGAGCGAAGCATCTGCGGTCAGACTGACGATGATGTCACCCATCGAGTCTTTACCAGTAATTACACATCAGATGACAACAACTTAAAATTGATGTCCTATGCATGAGCGCTAAGTGGCCATTTGAAAAGTTTGAGACAGGAAGCTGAGAGAAAGGCCGTGTTATGAGGGCGTCAGCATGGGAATTGCCGGGGCAGCTGTACTGTACACGCTCTGCAGTAATAGACACACAGAGCCCATTGCCAAAAGCACATTTGGCATCAGTAGCAAACGAGTAATTATTGGGTAATGACCCAGAAGGTGTCCCTTAATTGAATAGTGCAAGTAGGGAGAGTGGTGCCACGCTGTCATAAAAGCAGATGGATTATTTCAGGAAATATCTTCTTAAGTGGAAGGGTAAATACTGATGAGCCTGCATTTATTTCTCTGACCTTTAGATAGATAACCACTGATTAAAAATGTAGGCTCTAGTGGGAGAAGAGGTTTTTGCTTTTACTTTTTGCTTTTTTCTGACCATAATTGGCCTCTATCCACTACATTCAGTCTTAATTCTTAAATGCATTAGTCACAAAATTGACGTGCAGGGAGAAAAAAAAACTTTAGGAAAAGCTGTAAGTGGACTATTGTGTGGACTAAGAGGTCTTTTGTTTTGAGATCATTTGATGCAGCGACTTTTCTCCCAGCAAAATGTCAAGATCACTCTAATGACTACAATGCCCAAGTGGGCAATGCCTTTTTCTCCCTTTTTGCAAAATGATAGGTGAATTATGTAAATGCAGACATCAGTTAAAAAGCCATATTTACTTTTTACAAGCATTTACCTTTTCTTTTAATGCAATTATCTCTCAAAGGGAATTGTGTGCTGTTGCCATCACTTATCTGCAAGAATGATGTGGGTCGTGTTTTATTGCCATCACATCTTCACGTTTCGGATTTGTGTTCGGTCTTTACTGCTGCTTATCCTTGTACTCTCACCTTGAATTTTGTAAGTGTAACAGGTTGCTGTACAGTTTATCAAATGGGTCTCGGTGAATTGAAAACAATAAGCGGGGGCTTTATATCTGTTAATAATGTTTGGGACCCCTCTCTTACCCACTATATTTGTATGTACTGTATGTGGATATTTCTTAAAGGGATAGTTCACCCAAACATTTAAATTCTGTCATCATTTTGTCATTCCATACCTGTATGATTTTCCTTCTTCTATTGAATATATAAGAAGATAATTTGAGGAATTACTTTTTTGTTCATACAATGAAAGTCAATAGTCACCAAAATGGTTCCAACATTCTATAAAATATCTTCTTTTTTGTGTTCCACAGAAGAAAGAAAGTGATACTGGTTTGGAACAGCAAGACAGTGAGTAAATGATAACAGAATTTCCATTATTTTAGTAAACTAAATCTTAATACTGTTAAAATGAACATAAAAATGTTTTGCTGTATTAACGGCAATTAGAACTGAATTAATAATTGCCAATTAAACAGGAAGGAAACAATTCATCGTTATTGTTTTAGTGACATGTCTGATCACAAATACACTGCTGTGCTACTTGTTAGACTGCTACAAATTGAAGCTTTTTTAAAAAAATAAAAATAAAAACATGAGTAAGAATATTGTTCTTGAGTCTCATAATTCCATTTTAAATACCTTATTATTCAGACCATAGAAACAGCAGAGCTACAGGCTTTGCTGGTTGCTCACACTATGAACTGTGTCACACTGATTTGCCAAATCCGCTGTTGGTGCATATTGTGGTCTCCACCCACCGGGAGACCTGTCTCTATCTCCCACTGCCTCTGTCAGCAGCAGTTTTCAAATTCTGCTCCTTTTCAGGTCATTCCGGTCTTTATTCCCATTACTAATAAGCTTTTAAAATCTACTCGGAAGAATCCACACTTCATTGATTGTTTATATTTTGTAATCTACTTTAGAGAAAATATAATACCAGGGCAAATGCCCCCATACAACACTTCATTCCGCAGTTCACAGCCACTTTATAGAATAATCAATCTGTATTGAGCACAGAGATGAGTCAACTAATAATACAATTACTAAAGCTGAAAGAAACTGCCATCATTAACAGCAAATCACTGTCTGTGAACATTTAGAGCATGCTGATTGGCTGATCATTGGAGCTATACTGGTACACTGTATCATGAATAAAAAATATCAAGGATTTTTGGAAGGTGCCTAGGCTTTCAATATTAATTAGTGAAAAGCTATTAAATCATTGGTTTTCAATTGGCATGTACTGTCTCTGTGAAAATGTAAGAATTTATTTCACCTGGATCTGTCCTAAATGTATTCTCTGTAAGAGAGTAAAAGTAATCATCTATGTAGATACATACAGCATGTGTTTGCCACTATAGAATAATCTTTAGATCAAGAAATCTTAAGACACAGGGAAGAGCTTCGGGTATCTTCTGCTAGCCTGACAATGCACTGTAATAATGAATAATAAGAGAAATATTGTAATTTCAATAATTAATAATAATAATAAAGCATTTCTGCCATCTGTCTGTCACCTGTGGTACTCTGTTACCCAGCATCAATTCACTTCCTCTCTCCCAGTTTATATGCATTTACTGTGTATCTGAAAAAATATAAACTATTTTAACTAACGGTATTAATGTTTAGTTTTTAAATGTCTATTCATTTAAAACATATATAGTACATAGTCAAATTGTGTCGATGTTGGTTACACTAACGTCTGAGTTGTCATTAACGTCTTGTGTGTCTAGTTAATTCCAAATTATTTAAACACCAAACGATTAACTGAGTGATAATACAATCTGACGCAAGTTTCACACTAGTCTATAACATAATGTCAACTCAAACTGAAAGGGAAAATAATATTGGCAGCGCACTCTCTCAATTCCTAAACGCAATTTGAAGAGCCACGCATTAAAACACTTTTTCTTTGCTTGCTAATGCTTGTGAAATCACACAGACGTTTGTCAATACTTTATTTATGGGACTGTTTAACAGGTAGTGCTTATTTTTCTTTCTAAATTAATAATTTTTAAGAAACAAATAAAATCATTATATTGTCGATATTTGAAACATTAAACCATTTGGATGACCAAAAAGCCTCATTAGTACGCCACAGTTCTGGACACAAAACAGGCGTTTACTAATAATGTCTTAGATAAACAGAAACATTTTCCTCTCCATCCAAGTGTCAATCTACATTAGCGGCAGCGAGCCAGATGCTTTGGTCCCTTAAATCTCTCCATGGAAATTGCGCACGTGCTCCTGCAATATCCATAGCTCAATAAGAGCTTTGATTTGCACTGTAGGAACACAGACGATGAATATACATAATACTCGCGTGATATCTGCTCTTGGCCACGGTTTTCTTCCACCATTTGGGCACATTCCCATAAGCACTTGTGTTATGTGACTCGGCTTGTTCGCGTTTTCTGTTTGCTTTCCAGACCCCCTCTGGTCTCTGTGCTCTATTCACTCCCTAGTCTCAGCTGGTCTAAGTGGGCCAAACCTGAAGAAACCTCTATTTTTGTTTTGTCTTCTCTGTCTTTCAAATAATCAGCAGTGTGCCAAAAGTGTCCCTCTTGTTTTTACGCGTGCCAGTCACCTGCCGTCTGCCTCGCTCCTTCCCTTTCTCAAAGCTTGCTTTTCTCTCTCCAGTTCTTTTGACTTTCTGCGGTCTGGATCCCCAGTGAGATTCAGATTGGGTACATATTGAGTCCTCTATTGTCCTTCAAGGGCTGTACTACGCTAATTAAATTTTATCCAGCCATATAAAAACCATTTCTCTCCTCCACGCTCCCAATTCAGCTTTCCAGCCCAAGTCCTCTCTTATTCCTTGCCCTAAAAATCCAGTGTTCATTGAGTCAAATCAATAGAAAAACATTTGCAAATCTCCATTATTGTGGGATTTTTGTCTCCTTTCTGTTGTGATAAAAGCACCGCAGAACAGCTTGCAGCTTTGTGCAACCGAGACGCGCGGGACAGACGAAGGCCATGAATGCAAAAGGCATTACGCGCAGCAGCAAGTTTCTTTATCACCCTGTTATTGAACTCACAATTAGTTCCACGCCATTCTTAGCATCTGATTATTTCATAGAATATTGATTTGCCGTCTGTTAATTATCATCGCATGCTGTACAAGCTCTGTCGCCACTTGATAAGCTATGCATGCAGCTTTTACATTAGTCATAACATTTTCTTCCAAACTAACGAATATTCGCTTTTTATCTTCATAAGTTTAAAATCACTTTGGGGAAACTGTCCTTATCGACGTATAGAAACGCATGTTGATCTATACAGTCATATCCTCCAAATCAATAATCAATTCATGCAAAAGAAAGTTCAAATCGCATGCCAGTGTCATTGCACGTTATACCAAACTTACATTTCCTCAGATGAAAATATCGTTTAATTAAAAATGCTTGAGATATGATCTGTCAGTTCCATCACAATATTAATCGCAAAACCCCAGAGTATTTCTAAAAAGAGAAAAACATGACTGCATCTCTCACCCCATGCAGGCTAAGTTTGCCCTTATTTATGAAACCAGTATAGTGCAATAAAAACAAATCAATCTGTACTTGTGCAAATCCAATTCAGCAGGGGAGGGTGAAACCCCTGAAGAAAAAAAAAGCCATGGGGGGGGGGGGGGTAAGAATGTTGTTCTTGAGTCTCATAATTCCATCTGAAATACCTTATTATTCAGACCTTAAAAACAGCAGAGCTACAGGTATAATTAATTAAAAGACAGATAATCAAATTAATCACGATAAAAATCATACTTAATGGTATAAATTAAAATCGAGCAGTAAGCTGATTGTCAACAAATCTTCTGGCATTTTCAACAGGTTTGTTGCTCTATAACCAAAAAAAAAAAAGGGCTTTGCTGGTTGCTACTGGGATCGTTCTCACTAAACTGTGTCGCACTGATTTGCCAAATGCGCTGCTGGTGCATATTGTGGTCTCCACCCACCGGGAGACCTGTCTCTATCTCCCACCGACTCTGTCAGCAGCTGTAAGCAAATTCTGGTCCTTTTCAGATCATTCCGTTCTTTATTCCCATTACTGATAAGCTTTTAAAATCTACTCGGAAGAATCCACACTTCATTGATTGTTTATATTTTGTAATCTACTTTAGAGAAAAGATAATGCTTCCATACAACACTTCATTCTGCAGTTCACAGACACTTTATAGAATAATCAATCTGTATTGAACTCCTAGAGATGAGTCAACAAATAATACAGTTACTAAAGCTGAAAGAAACTGCCATCATTAACGGCAAATCATTGTCTGAGCATTCAGAGCATACTGATTGGATGATCAATGAAGCTGTACAGGTACACTGTATCATGAATAAAAATATCAAGGAGATATTTGGAAGATGCCTATAGGCTTTTAGTATTAATTAGTGAAAAGCCATTACATCAGCCTTATTGGTTTTCAATTGGCATGTGTCTCTGTGAAAAATGTAAGAATTTATTTCACCTGGATTTGTCTTAAATGTAGGCTATTCTCTGTAAAAGAATAAAATTAGTCATCCATGTACATACAGCATGTGCTTGCAACTACAAAGTAATCTTTAGATCAAGGATTCTTAAGACACAAAGAAGAGCTTCGGGTTTCTTCTGCTCGCCTGAAAATGCACTGTAATAATTAATAATAAGAGTAATCTTGTAATTTCACAAATAAAAAATAATAATAATAAAAGTAGCATTTCTGCCATCTGCCTGTCACCTGTGGAACTCTTTTAATCGGCATGATTTAATTTCCTCTCTTCCAGTTTATATGACCTATGTGGAAAAAAAATGTAAACTATTTTAACAAACTGTATTAATGTTTAGTTTTGAATGTTTATTCATTTGAAACATGTGTATTACATATTTAAATTGTGTCGATGTTAGTTTAAATGTTGTCATTAACGTCATGTGTGTCTAGTTAATTCCAAATTATAAACACCAAACGATTAACTGGGTGATAAAACCTGACGCAAGTTTCACGCTAGTCTATAACATAATGTCAACTCAAAGTGAAAGGAAAAAATAATATTGGCAGCGCACTCTCTCAATTCCAAATGCAATTTGAGGAGACGCGTTAAAACACTTCTTCGTTGCATGCCAGTGCTTGTGCAGTCACACAGACATTTGTCAATACTCTATTTATGGGACTATGAAACAGGTAGTGCTTGTATTTTCTTTGTATTAGTTTTAGTGACAAATGAAATCATTATATTGTCGCTATTTGAAATATTAAGCCATTTCGATGACCAAAAAACCAGCAGCATAATTAGTACGCCACAGTTCTGGACTCAAAACAGGCGTTTAATAATGTCTTTGATAAAACACAAACATTTTCCTCTTCATCCAAGTGTCAATCCACATTAGCGGCAGCGAGCCAGATGCTTTGCTCCCTTAAATCTCTCCATGGAAATTGCGCACGTGCTCCTGCAATATCCATCGCTCAATAAGAGCTTTGATTTGCACTGTAGGAACACAGACGATGAATATACATAATACTTGCGTGATATCTGCTCTTGGCCACGGTTTTCTTCCACCGTTTGGGCACATTCCCATAAGCACTTGTGTGATGTGACTCGGCTTGTTCGCGTTTTCTGTTTGCTTTCCAGTCCCCCTCTGGTCTCTGTGCTCTATTCACTCCCTAGTCTCAGCTGGTCTAAGTGGGCCAAACCTGAAGAAACCTCCATTTTTGTTTTGTCTTCTCTCTCTTTCAAATAATCAGCCGTGTGCCAAAAGTGTCCCTCTTGTTTTTACGCGTGCCAGTCACCTGCCGTCTGCCTCGCTCCTTCCCTTTCTCAAAGCTTGCTTTTCTCTCTCCAGTTCTTTTGACTTTCTGCGGTCTGGATCCCCAGTGAGATTCAGATTGGGTACATATTGAGTCCTCTATTGTCCTTCAAGGGCTGTACTACGCTAATTAAATTTTATCCAGCCATATAAAAACCATTTCTCTCCTCCACGCTCCCAATTCAGCTTTCCAGCCCAAGTCCTCTCTTATTCCTTGCCCTAAAAATCCAGTGTTCATTGAGTCAAATCAATAGAAAAACATTTGCAAATCTCCATTATTGTGGGATTTTTGTCTCCTTTCTGTTGTGATAAAAGCACCGCAGAACAGCTTGCAGCTTTGTGCAACCGAGACGCGCGGGACAGACGAAGCCCATGAATGCAAAAGGCATTACGCGCAGCAGCAAGTTTCTTTATCACCCTGTTATTGAACTCACAATTAGTTCCACGCCATTCTTAGCATCTGATTATTTCATAGAATATTGATTTGCCGTCTGTTAATTATCATCGCATGCTGTACAAGCTCTGTCGCCACTTGATAAGCTATGCATGCAGCTTTTACATTAGTCATAACATTTTCTTCCAAACTAACGAATATTCGCTTTTTATCTTCATAAGTTTAAAATCACTTTGGGGAAACTGTCCTTATCGACGTATAGAAACGCATGTTGATCTATACAGTCATATCCTCCAAATCAATAATCAATTCATGCAAAAGAAAGTTCAAATCGCATGCCAGTGTCATTGCACGTTATACCAAACTTACATTTCCTCAGATGAAAATATCGTTTAATTAAAAATGCTTGAGATATGATCTGTCAGTTCCATCACAATATTAATCGCAAAACCCCAGAGTATTTCTAAAAAGAGAAAAACATGACTGCATCTCTCACCCCATGCAGGCTAAGTTTGCCCTTATTTATGAAACCAGTATAGTGCAATAAAAACAAATCAATCTGTACTTGTGCAAATCCAATTCAGCAGGGGAGGGTGAAACCCCTGGTTTTCCATGCCAGAAGTGCTCCTGTTCCTCTCTCAGAAGCAAACAGCTGGAGCGGAGCTCACGGTGCTGAGATGGGGCTTGTTATTTTAGCCAAAACGCGGGTGTTGGATCCTGAACATCAACACACACACATGGCTCCCCCTTCTTCCCCCACCCTCTCAGGAGTAGCCACTCAATAAAGAGTGTGGCGTTTTTTCCCTCTGGTTGAACAAGTCTAAAGAACACAAGGGGAGGGTCATTAATAACTAATTACCGTGGGTCAGACCTGACGCGTATAAAGCCCACCGGGACCTTGGAAAGGCGAAACATTCTCTCGACACTTAGCGAGAAGAGAGCATATTGATATTGCATTGGCCTCAGACTGATTCATCGATTACATTCGCTTTTTGCAACATAGATATTCGGTCTACATTTAACAGCAAGGGGGGTACTCTCGGCTTTTTATCGCAGGGATATTAGTTAAGGGTTTCGCATTTGGCTCATCATGGGTTCAGTGTTGCCTGCAGATGCTCTGGTTCTGAAGGCTGGATTTAAGCAGCAGACTCTGGCCCTGTCCGACATCATCACATCAGACATCCTGCACAGTTTTCTCTACGGCCGCTGGAGGAACGTCCTGGGCGAACACCTGTTCGAGGAGAAGACCAGCACTGTCAGTCCCAAAACTGCCTTCACCGCCGAGGTCCTGGCGCAGTCGTTCTCCGGAGGTGAGTCCGCAAGATTTCACGTGATTTCGTTGATTATGGATTGTTTGTAAAGTTTTGAATATGTATGTTTGCTCTCGTATTTTGGTGTAAAGCAGTTTTCACAATTTATTTTTACTGCAAATTTGATCTTATATGAAATTGCGTAGAGGCAAGGCAAGTTTTGTGTATGGCATGTTTTAAATAAAATTAATGGTCATTAAAAGTGCTTGAAATAGGCACATTAAAGAGAGAAAAAAAGTTAAATATATGTAAAAGTCTATTGTAAAATAATGCAAAAGGCACTTTATTAGTTTAGTGGCTTATGACGATTAAAAAGGGGACAAAAACTTAATTAAAATAGTTAATGCAGTACAGTGCTTATTCAGAGACTGTACAGGTAAAAAAATACATTATGATTTCTGGCTGGCGAATTGGGGATCTTAAAATAATTTTTTCCTTTTACAGTATACATTTCAACACAATAAAGCGCTATATAAATGCATCATTCATTAATTCATTCAAATGTCATTACCATAAAACCAGACTGCGTGAATAGCCGCTTGCGCCTTCACCTGGAGATGTCAACAGTTGCTCAAGTTCTGGGATGTTTATTGACAAGTCTCATTTGTGTTACTTTACTATAAATTATTTACACATTGGAAGCTAATAATGTTTTTACTGCTTTGTTTAAAACGTCTGTAGGACATTTAATGGTTAGCTTAATGTGCCTGTGGGCCGAAAGACAATTTGGGTTGCGCGAGACGAACTTCAACAGAAAGATTAGTGGCAGAAATTCCTTCAAAAAAAGTAAACCCTTTAAAAGTCATTAAATAATTCGCACAAGAATATATGCGATATTAACATTTATTCTAAATGCATATAATAAAATCGAGATTTAAGCGTTGCAAAGCCTGCAGTCACTTACTGACAAAGTGAAACTTAATTAAATAAGGCTATTAAAATCATGAGGGTAACGTTGTGCTTGACCTGAGAAAGTTGCCAGTGAAGCCAGGACGTTAGACAGAGAAAAGCCCGTCATTCATCAGCTCGGGACAGTCTCCACTCCCCCGCTTTGACACTTTTCTCTCCTCTCAGGCGCATTTAAAGTTTTCCGTCCCGATGTTAATATGCCGTGAAAGCTGATTCTACCGCTATTCACACCATGTCAAGCAGCTAATCTCCTTTTCTGCGTTTTGTCACAAATTCCTGGGCCGTTTAAAGAAAGTTCTCGTTTCTTTCAGCACACATTTAGTGCTACAAAGTTTCTGAAAGGATAATGAATACGGAATAAGCTATTTCTTACCTATGAATATATAGCCTCGTCACATTTAAAGCGTAGAAAATTGGTGAATTCTTAAACGTAAAGACGCGTTTGACATTTATTTGTGTCTCGCCTGAAAGCCGCATTTGAAGTCTTACTGATGGACACATTGCGCGTTCCGTTATATGGGCCTTGAATAAAATATAATAGTTTTACAATATAAAAGATTATTTAATGCATTTTGTTCCAAATTTACACTATAACTAATTTCTTTCTTTGTTTTTTCTTTTGATATAAATGTGCTTGTAAATAGTTTGCGTCATTTCAAGTTTTTTTTTTTTTTTTTTTACCGTATTCGTTTCCTGGTTTTTATTATTTAAACTGAATGTTCCAAATTAACCTTCTACTTTCTTTGCTACGTTCTATCCCCAGAGGTCCAGAAACTCTCCAGTTTAGTGCTGCCAAGTGAAGTCATCATTGCGCAGAGCTCAATCCCTGGAGAAGGACTTGGCATCTTCTCCAAGACCTGGATAAAAGCTGGCACCGAGATGGGTCCCTTCACAGGGAGGGTCATTTCACCCGAGCATGTAGATCTCTTCAAGAACAACAATCTCATGTGGGAGGTAAGCTACGTTCAACAGGTGTCGCATGCATAGGCTCGTTTTTTGGAGTTTATCCTCGTAAAAGTCAGAGACTCATGGCAAGCGTTTTTGATGTTCTCAGGTTTTCAACGAAGACGGCACGGTGCGCTATTTCATCGATGCCAGCCAAGAGGATCATCGCAGCTGGATGACTTACATCAAATGCGCGCGCAACGAGCAAGAACAGAACCTGGAGGTCGTGCAGATAGGAAGCAGCATATTTTACAAAGCAGTGGAGGTTAGTTTTTTATACCTCTTGAAGTTGTCATAATTTAAATATATATAATTTTTATATTTAGAATTTCCATGTCGTTGTACTTGCATAATAAAATATTATTCCATTGATTTAACATCGTTTATATTAATTAAACTAAATGTAAATTTTTATTATTTCTCTTTTTTTTTAGAGATTCAACTAGATTTTCTCAAGTAATTAAACTCTTTGATTTTGGTTCAAATTGTAAGGCAGCATTAAAGTAAGTTGAAATACTAAAATATAGATAGATAGATAGATAGACATTTATAATTTGGTAGTTAATTCATCTATTATTTCTATCAAATATCTATTATTTAAATATTTATTATTTATTTATAATCTATTTACTTAAGTAAATAAACTTTGATTTTAGTTCCAAATTTAAACGTTTTTTTATATATATTTTATATATGCATTTATATTTATATGTTGTTGGGTTTTTTTTTTTCATTATCAGACAATACCTCCAGATCAGGAACTGCTTGTGTGGTATGGAAATTCCCACAACACCTTCCTGGGTATCCCAGGAGTCCCTGGCATAGAGGATGAACAGCAGAAGAGTAAAAAAAATGGTGAGTAATTCAGTCACTTCAGGGCTTTGGGTGGGTTTCAGGCTGATCTTTATCACAGCGCTACAATAGTCTTAGTTAAAACTCCCATTAGCATCTGTTTGAAGTCCCTGACCCTCCTGTCTGCTGACCAAGCTCTCTCCTCTCCCCACAGATGAATTCAACCTGTGCGACATTTCCTCCACTACAGCGCTCTCCACCGCCTGCCGCATGCGCTGCGTCATCTGCCACCGCGGCTTCAACTCCCGCAGTAACCTGCGCTCTCACATGCGTATACACACTCTGGACAAGCCTTTCGTCTGCCGTTTCTGCAACCGCCGCTTCAGCCAGTCCTCCACCCTCCGTAACCATGTGCGCCTCCACACAGGCGAGCGCCCCTACAAGTGCCACATCTGCCAGAGCGCGTACTCCCAGTTGGCAGGGCTGCGGGCGCACCAGAAGAGCGCCAGGCACCGGCCAACCAGCACAGGGCCTGTAGTAGGGCTGCAGGCGCACTCGCCCCCTCCTCCACCACCTCAACTGGCACAGGTTTCTCACCCGATCTCACTGTTGCATCACATTCCCACCATGGTGCTATGAGAATGCATGAAGCGTCTAAGATGTTTGCAGACTCACAGGCTGTTCTTCAGTGCTGCTGGCTCATAGAAGTCTGTCTATACCAAGCCCGCCCTGAGTACTCTCACCTTTAGCGGATGCTGTACGGTTCATTAAAGGTGAAAAAGTGGTCAGATATGATGAACGATGCCTGCAGAACTCTGTTATGACAGCACTGAAGTGAAAACGATGGCAATGGAAGGGCTGTTTCGTATGTTCATGTTGAATTCATTGCCAGAACTACTTTTCACACAATGATGGCTCTTTTTTTCCGGCGGATATCTGCCACATTATATCTGATCAAACACTATCATTTAAGTTGATCAGTAGTCAGTGTATCTTTTATTCATATTTGCATGAAATACTATTGTTTTGTCCCATTCCACTAAGGATAAAGCCACATCACCCCATTCACTTTAGCCACTATGAAGGATCCACTGGGATCAAGCACCACTTAGTGACTGATTTGTGTCACTGCAGCCCAATCAGAGCAGTGGGTCTCAAAGCATGTTTATTGTGAATGAACAATATGAAGTATGTAAAGGAATGTACATATGATTTGAAGATTTACTTCCAAAAACATGGAATAGTCACTTTATCTGTGTATGTATGTAAAGCTTCAAGTATTATTACAAAACTTGGTTCTATTATATTATGTATACTATGTTTGCTTATATAAAATTATTTGGGTATTCACTTGTATGCTCAATAAATAATTAACAAACAATCTCATATTTTTGTCACTTTTTTGCTATGATAATACATCTAAGCAGGGCTGTGAACAGACCTAAAAATGTAAATGTCTGCAGAAATGTCCACCTAATTCAACTTAGAAACAATAATCATATTGGCTGTACAAGTCATTTCAACTCATTTTTTTAAAAATTGTGTCTTGTTGAAACTTGAATAACTTAAAAATTAAAGTTGAAATTGGTTAAATTATTTGATGAGTAAGTAGTACTTGTTTAAGTAATATATGTTGCCATCACTTATTTATCTTATTTTGTACAGTTAATGACACAAAATATCCATGTTGTCTTCTCTGAGAACCCGCAATGAGGGCTTTTCAACATCTTGCCATTGTGGGTTTCTGTTTAAATGTGTACATTTTACTCAATTCAGTAAATCAATGACAAAAGTCAAGGGTCGGGTTGATGTCCAAATGTTACTAGAATTGCACAATAATAAAACAACCCATGGAAAAAAAAAAACTCCATGAAATCCCCTTTTAGTTGTAAATAGATTTGAGCTTTGCTTTTGTGACTTGCAAAATGACTAAGCAAACTGTACCATGATGATAGAAGCATTTCATAATCAAACGTTAAACTTTTACACACAAACAGTTAAACTAATCATTATGACTGATGCATTTCGCAGTCATCATATTTAGACTATAGCTATTCTTACGAAACTAAACCTCAAAAACATTTTTGGGACCTGTTTCAAGACAGTTGAGCTAATAAGTAACTTAGAGCAAGCAAAATAGATAGGCTATTGATTTGGCTGACAAAACAAATGCCTGGCCTGTTTTTCAAGGAGCAAACAGTCTATGATGGCACGTTTATTTTTGCTCTGTATACTTCATCTTTTCGTCTGCATCACTGTCCAGGGAAGTGTGTAAGTTGCATTTTACATCATTTAAAATGTTCTACTGAACATAGCCTACTGGACTGTGAGTAATCCTTCATGTTTGTCTGAAATTAGGCATTTATATTTTAAATTGTTTGGTTTTTCGCATCTGTCAAGCTCTGAAAGCGACCCACAGACACAAGTATCTGTTTTGTTTTACAGATACTTAATCACTGCACCTAAACTGCTGCGACTCGATGCTTCGGAAAAGGTGGTGGTGCAGTTGTTTGGTTATGACAAGGAAATTACAGTAGATCTTAAGCTAAAGAACATACTAGCACCAAGTTATAAAGAATATGCATCTCAGTCCCTGAAGCTCAACGCTGCGAATAACTATCAAGCATCGGCTACTTTACGGGTGGGGCTGCAAATTTGTATGAAAGGTGTTATTTACAGTTACAAAGCATGTGAAAAGTTTTGCCCTATTTGATGTTGTTCATGAATATGTTCTGAAAATGCTTTTTTTCTGTTTCCCAGATAATGCCGACAGATTTCCCTAAAGAGGACAATTATGTCTACCTTCAGGCGATTTCCTCTGCTTTCACTGCACATGAAAAAATCCCAGTCACTACTGTTAACGGTTTTCTCTTTATCCAGACTGACAAGCCGTTATACACACCCGAACAAGAGGGTCAGTATGATAAAAATCTGTCGTGTGTAAGAGCGCGAATTTATGTATAAAGGGAAAGATGGAGTGGGTAAACAAAGAGCGATTCACCTCAAAACAATCATTTCAATCTGTTTGTTTTCTTAGTACAAGTGCGAGTTTACTCCCTCAACGAGGAGCTGAGGAAATCTAGACGAACCGTCACCCTTACATTCGTGGTGAGTATCTCTCTTCATAGCCTCATACCTCACATGAATTATGATCTATAGATGTGATAACCTTGTTGGTGTTTTAACTTCCTTTTAGGACCCTAATGGTATCAAAGTAGAGATTATTGATATGACAGACATCAATGGAGCAAAACCACTTCTTCCACCTTTCAAAATACCTTTAAAGCCCATGTAAGACACACAGTCTAGCCTATTATTTGATCTGATGTTTAAATGCTTATTAGGAATAATAGTGACACTGAAGACCAGCTTGCTTGTGAATTTCTATGGCTGTCCAGGCTGGATCATACTGGACTGCGTTTCCCAAAAGCTTCGTAAACCTAAGTTCGTAAAAACGATCGTACGACTGATCTTAATATTACGGTCTGTTTCCCAGAAGCATCGTAACTTACTTAGTCTAGCACTTGAAAATCATCGTAGATCTACGAGTGCTCTGGAGTAATCGTAAAGCCCTAAGTGCATCGTAAGAAGACAGATTTATGCGGTCACCTGCAGGACAATCGGCAGATTACACCTTTAACTTTATTCAAGTGCGATGTGATTATAATATAAATAAAGTTTTGATTGTACTTTATTGTACACTTTATTACCCGTTTTTTAATGAATTTATAAATGAAATAATTAAAAAGGACAGAAAAAATAGAAATGCACGTCTAAATTGAATGACTGAAAAAAAAGAAGTAATGTAGGAAATATGCTTCAAAGACTGGGGGGGAAATCTGTCAATGGCTTACTGACGTGCACGAAAACCAATGTATTGGACCCAGAAATAACGTCCCTATATAGATATTATATAGTATCAAATATATTTTTGTATAAAGTATATTGTATATTGTTATGTAAAGTATAATATTATATGTATAAATGCAATATAATATAATATAATATAATATAATATAATAATATA
>NW_015540884.1:582538-583360 GCF_001515605.1 Sinocyclocheilus anshuiensis | reverse complement strand
TTGGGCAAAAAATTCCACGTTGTCTGATGATATATCAAAATCATCTTCCATTGTGATGACCTGTACTTCTACATTTCTTTAGATCATCGCAGTGCCAGTGAACATGTCCGCAATCTCTCTGCACTGTGTAAATAATGAGCGCGAGGCGCGACAGATTGCTTCTAAAAAAAAAAATTATTGATTATTTCAAAGGGTTACTAATGACACATCATTTGGATATGTTCATGTCTGGGAAAAATTTGGGATTAAACAGGTTAAAATGTGTTTTAAACATAAAGTTAGGCTAGCCAATCGCGTTCATGCAACACCAGAAGACTAATGTGATTGGCTGCTTTCACTATGACGGTCGTCAGCACCAAGCTTCAGAAACGCTCTCCGTCAAGCGTTAACGCTGACACCCCGTGTGAATCATAAGTTCTAAGATCAAGGCTGCGTTTCTCGATAACGATTGATCTTAGCACTTAAGAGCGTTTGCTACGAGATCGTTCGTTATTGTTTCACGTGCGTTTCCCAAAAATGCACTTAACGCAATCGCACGTAGCCGTGCTTTAAGTGCTATTTAGGATTCGCTATCCGTTTGTCAAGTGCTGAAATTTCACCTTATATAATGGCTCGTAATTGTAGTACACGCTCGTTTATTGAAATGTTAACCTAATGCTGCGTTCCAGACAACTCTGATATAATAACTATAATACAATATTATGTTATATTATATTATATTATATTATAGCTATACGTATAATGTTATGCTTTACATACTATATAATATACTATATATATATATATATATATATATATATATATATATATATATATAAACAT
>NW_015540884.1:558689-581334 GCF_001515605.1 Sinocyclocheilus anshuiensis | reverse complement strand
TTAGGAACCTTAAGTGCAGCAGAAATTTTTTTGTAACCTTGGCCAGATCTGTGCCTTGCCACAATTCTGTCTCTGAGCTCTTCAGGCAGTTCCTTTGACCTCATGATTCTCATTTGCTCTGACATGCACTGTGAGCTGTAAGGTCTTATATAGACAGGTGTGTGGCTTTCCTAATCAAGTCCAATCAGTATAATCAAACACAGCTGGACTCAAATGAAGGTGTAGAACCATCTCAAGGATGATCAGAAGAAATGGACAGCACCTGAGTTAAATATATGAATGTCACAGCAAAGGGTCTGAATACTTAGGACCATGTGATATTTCAGTTTTTCTTTTTTAATAAATCTGCAAAAATGTCAACAATTCTGTGTTTTTCTGTCAATATGGGGTGCTGTGTGTACATTAATGAGGAAACAAAATTAACTTAAATGATTTTAGCAAATGGCTGCAATATAACAAAGAGTGAAAAATTTAAGGGGGTCTGAATACTTTCCGTACCCACTGTATAATACACTTTATATATACTTATATATAAAAGTTTTTCCACCCAGTCTTTGAAGCATATATTCCTACATTATTTATTTTATTAATTTTTTTTGTTCAGTCATTTAATTTAGATGTGTATTTCTATTTTTTCTGCCCTTTTCATTTATAAATTATTTCATTTATAAATTAATTAAAAAAAAAAAAAACGAGTAATAAAGTGTACAATAAAGTACAATCAAAACTTTATTTATATTATAATCACATCGCACTTGAATAAAGTTAAAGGTGTAATCTGCCGATTGTCCTGCAGGTGACCGCATAAATCTGTCTTCTTACGATGCACTTAGGGCTTTACGATTACTCCAGAGCACTCGTAGATCTACGATGATTTTCAAGTGCTAGACTAAGTACGTTACGATGCTTTTGGGAAACAGACCGTAATATTAAGATCAGTCGTGTAATCGTTTTTACGAATTTCTTAGGCTTACGAAGCTTCTGGGAAACGCAGCCCTGGTTAGTTCTTGTCAACCAGGTGAATTTTGCTGAGAAATGAAAGTCTTGCTGGTGAAGCTATTAAAGAAGAATGTTGAATGCAGGTCTATTCATTACTTTTTTTGTCTCTGTATCATTTTATTCATAATGTAAATCTCATTAGTTATGGAATCTGGAAGATTTTGGCTACCTATGCAGACACTTTTGAAACCACTGCCACTGCTGAGTTTGAGGTCAAAGAATATGGTAAGAATACGGTTGTTTAAAAAAAAAGTGTTATGTAGACATTCAGTTTCCATTATATCTTAAATCAAGCTATGATTTTCAGTGCTGCCTAGTATTTCACTCCACATTCAGCCCGAGGCCAACTACGTCAGTGAGAAGAACTTTGAATCTTTCCAATTGAAGATTTCAGCCAAGTATGTTTTTTTTCTGTTTTATTTCACGTAAATACAGTACCGTTCGAAAACATTTGTGGTCAGTATTATTTTCATTATGTTGTTACAAGAAATTATTGTTCAAAATAAATGCTATTCTTTTGAACTTTCTGATAATCAAAGAAGAGTGTAAAAACGAATAATAGTTTCCACAAAAATATTAAGCAGCACAACTGTTTTCAACATTGATAAGAAATGTTTCATGAGCAGTAAATCAGCATATTAGAATGATTTCTGAAGGATCATGTGACACTGAAGACTGCAATAATGATGCTTAAAACTTGGAAAACAGTTTTAAATGAGAAATTAGAAAGTTTTAAGTTAGAAAACGATTTTAAATTGTAATAATATTTTATATTTTGCCAGTGTTGCAAATTGTTTAAATTTGTGTATATGTGCTGACAGGTATGTTCATGGAACACCAGTTAGTTCGGCAGATATTTTCTTGACGTTCGGATACAGTTCTCCAGATGAACCTGTCATGATACCAACAACCTTTTCAAAATACATGGTCAGTGCGCGCTCAACAAAACATTTTTTAATGTTTGAGGTCAGAGAATACATTTGTTTTTGGCTTTTGTTTTAGCTGAAAAATGGAAAGGCAGACATCAACTTAAACATCAAGAGAGCTTTGTCATCTATGCCAGATGGGCCTCAAAGTCTGAGTGCCATGAAAGAAAACACCTTTCTTCGAGTGAGAGTTTTGTTTCAAGAATCAACTGGTAGGTCCAGTTAGTTCCACAGACACAGGAGTGTGTTATCCTGTTTTAAACCATCAAGCAAATAAATGTGACAACCATTTAACAACTTTGGAAACCCCTCTTCATTGTCAGGTGGTATCTCCCAGGAAGCAGTGCTCTCAAATGTGAAATTTGTGGACACTCCATTTACACTGAATCTGATCGCAACCCCTCCTTTCATCAAACCGGGTCTACCATACTCTATGAGAGTAAGAAACCTGTCTTCTCAAGTAGTTTTATTATATTAGAACAAACATATATATTCATAAATGTTTCATCCCAACATTTTGGTGACATTTTGAAACCATAGGTCTTGGTGAAGGATCCTTTGGGTAAACCAGTGCAAGGTGTGTCAATCACAACAAGGGCAACAATAACCACAGCTAACAATGAACAAGACACCCTCAAATTCTTAGGGCACAAGGATACACTGACAGTGACAAGTCAGAGGGATGGAATTGCTTACTTCATTTGTAATATACCAGCTAATGTGAAAATAGCTGAATTCACTGTGAGTAAAACTGTGGCCTCTTTTTTTTTTTTTTTTTGATGGGCCCAATCAGCGAATATTTCAGTCAGTCATAAGAGCTGAGTGATATAAACAGGAGTAGGTTAAAAATATAGAGACAATAGTCTAATCAGGTAATTATTTATCAAGCAAAATAATATATGCTAAATGTTCTTTTATATTGTACTCAATTCAGTTTGAGACAGAAGATCCTTCTTGGAGTCAGGATCCACTTAAACTAAAGGCGGAATCATATGTGTCTGTCAACCATCGTTACCTGTACATCAATTTGCCTGAATCCTCAGTATTTGAAGTCGGACAGTACATTTCCATCAACATTTACTTTGATTTTCGTGACTACCTTTCTCTGAAGACCTTCAGCTACCAGGTAAAATATGTTTACATTTATGCATTTAGCAGACACTTTTCTCCAAATTGGCTTACAAAAGAGGAACTAAAATGGATTATTACCATCTGAATTATACTCTATAGCAGGGGTGCCCAACCCTGCTCCTGGCGATCGACTGTCCTGCAAAGTTTAGCTCCAGCTCTAATCAAACGCACCTGTCTTTAATTTTGAAGTGATCCTGAAGACCTTAATTAGTTGCTTCAGGTGAGCTTGATTAGGGTTGGAGCTGAACTTTGCAGGACAGTCGATCGCCAGGAGCAGGGTTTGTATTTATTAAACTCTTCAATTTTCTCTTATGTGACATATTTTAAGTATCATTTTGAGGCTCACATTATATATTTCTCTAAAACTATTTCAATCATGACAACCCTCGGAAGATTTTAGCATGGTGATGGATATGACAATGTTAATGAATTTGGTTTTGGCGGAACAGATCTGCTACGCTGCTGCTGCTGAATTGCTGCTGCTGTTGGTTATTGCTGTAGTTGTAGATTATTTCTGCTGCTGCGAGCAAGTACAGGAACTTGCTACTGACAATGCATATGGCGATACGGTGCCGTGAGTATTTAAGACATACTGCTGCTGCACAAATAGCATATAAAATAACCCATAGCAGATCTATACAGGTGGAGCTGGGGAAGGTGGAGGGTTTCAGATAAACTCGGAAGCGCGCTGCAGGAATCTCTAGTGAATGCTAGACAGCCATATAAATGCAAGGCAGTAAGCTCATTGGCTGCATATGCAGCATGAACCAATCAGCTTGTGCCAAGTCGTTTAACTCTCTGAATATCATCAGTTACGTTAACACCCCATCATCCTGCGGATTCTAGAGTTTCATGACTGAACTATATATTTATTTTGAAACTGATTTTTTGTCATCATAGTCATTATAATTATTAATAGTCATTTGTCTTTGTACTGTCAATGTTATGTAAACCCACTACCATTCAGAAGTTCAGGGTTGGTAGGATTTTTTCAAGGTTTTTCAAGGTTTTTAAAAGAAGTCGCACCATGGCTAGAATTATTTGAGAAAAAATACAGTAAAAACTGTAATATTGTGAAATGTTTTTACAATTTAAAATAACTGCCCTTTATTTTCATTTTTTTTTTAATTATTAATTTATTTCTGTGATGGCAAAGCTGATTTACCCCACTCATTACCCCACTCTTCAGTGTCACACAGTTCTTTTAGAAATCATTCTAATGTGCTGATTTACTGCTCAAGAAACATTTTTATTATTATTATTATCAATGTTAAAAACAGTTGTGCTGCTGAACGCTTGATACATTGTGCTGCTGAAACCATGATACATTTTTTTTTTCAGGAATCTTCAATGAGTGGAAAGTTAAAAAGAACAGCATTTATTTGAATCTTCTCTAACATTATAAATATTTTTATAAAACGGTTTATAAAACTCCGCTTCGCGTCGTGCCTAACAACGCCCTTCAGCCGTGATTTATTCACGATACAGCACGGCCTCTTGTACCTTATTGCTTACTTACTGTCTCTTTTTATCAATTGAATGCATCCTTGAGACTTTTAATATAAGTAATGATTTAAAAAAAAAATAATAATAATAATTGTACTAAATCCAAGCTTTTGAATCCACATCTGATCTAACACAGTCCATCTGAATGCCACATATGTTATGTTATAGTTTAATTGGGGCTGCACTGAATTCAGTCTATATTTGTTCCAGTGAATCATCTACTATGACGCAATCACATTTTTTTCTCAGATCATTTCCAGAGGAAAGGTTGTGCAGTTTGACACAGTTAAGTGGGGCGGTGTAAAGAATCAGAACCTCAACATTAAGATCACCCCTGACATGGTGCCGTCTGCTCGGCTAGTGGTGTACTACGTCCTGTATGGGGAGGAAAAATCAGAGCTGGTGGCAGACTCCACGTGGATTGATGTGAAGGCTAAATGTGTTAACAATTTAAACGTAATGCCTTTTTCTCTGCCATCGGTAATTGTGAAGTGTTTCATCATGATATTGATACATTGTGAAATCATTGCTCATCTAAATATATTTCAGGTAGACATATCAACTCCAAACTCACAGTATAAACCCAAAGATGAACTCCAATTAAGAGTGTCAACTAAAAGCAGAGAAGAGTCACTGGTGGCCTTTTCTGCTGTTGATACGGCCCTGTACAACCTAAAATCTAATGACAAGGACCCTCTAAAAAAGGTGAAATAGAAGATTTTTTCAAAAAGACGTTGTATAAAGTCAAATATTACTGTATGTTTTTTGAGGAAACGACAATAACATCGTGGATTATGCTTTTAAAGATGAGAACTACAAGTTAACATCATGATAAAAATGTTTCTCATTGTCGCAGGTGCTACAACATGTTGAGAGAAGTGACTTGGGTTGTGGAAGAGGAGGAGGCAAAAATAATGCTGATGTGTTTGACCGTGTCGGCCTTATGTTCATCACCAATGCAAACGCCAAAACCTCTAGCGCAGGTACATGCTCACTTTAAAGTTACTATGTGTGATTTGTTACATTAAAACATCTCACTACAGCACATGATAATTTTCTGAAACATTGGCAAATGCATTCTCTCTCTCTTTTTTTTTTTTTTTTTTTTGTAGAGGGGGTTTGCTCCGACTTGGTTAGGCCAAAGCGTTCAATTAACCTGGCACAAAAGTTTGAAAAAATGGGTCTGTTTGCAAGCATTTTATGTCTGAAAAACAGTATAATCTAAACCTTTTTTATCACAGCAACATCATCAAAATACATTTATGCCCTCATGTTTGTTCTATAGCCAAACACTATGGGTTGTACCAGTGTTGCTGCTCCTCTGGGACAGAGAGTAGCCCGATGCTTGAAACCTGTAAACATCGTTCAGAGAGATTGTCTTATCCTTCGTAAGGAATTTTTAAGTCCTTTTAAATGAAGTCCATTTAATTTTACTCTTACATGAAATCATATTTTCAAGATCTTTTCTGAGATTAATATTATATAGTTCTCTAAACGATTTTCATTTTAGGCATTACTGCTATTTGTTTTGTAGGGCCATTGTTGCATAAACAACTAATACATATTACTCATAATAAGTAACATTTTCGTTATAAATTAATAAACATCATTATAAATATCTACATACTCTGCAATTTTGTTCTGGAACCTATAATTAGATATTGCTACTGTAATTAATTTCAAGATAATTTCATAACGAGATAAGATCGTAAACTATATATTATACTTATATACCTGTTTGTTTACACTGTGTAAAGTGTTCCAGTGAATCATTTCATATGACATTTCATTTCATCTTTCTGAAAAAAATCTAGACATTTTGATATGCGTCAGAAGATACGGTGCAAGCGTGCTTTCTTGGAATGTTGCGGCGAAGCTGTGAAGCTCCGTCTAGAGAATGTGGATAAAATCATACTAAGTCGCACAGGTATGGGTGTTTCTTACATACATCATTATCATAATGAACTTCTATAGTAACTTTAGATGACTAACACATTAAAGGCAGGATCTAAAGTCCTCTGTTACACAATGCAGCAATCGACTTTCTGCTGGATGCGATGCCATCTCAGATTAGGAGCTACTTCCCTGAGAGCTGGTTATGGGAGGAACACACCAGCAAGTAAGAAAACTTTCTGAACCATAATCCCTTCTGTCTAATCGATAATCCTAATCTTTATATAAGAATTATTAAAAATATTCTTTACAAAATATACTTTATTATTGTATTGCTTTATTTCACGGATTTAAAAAACAACAACAACATAAAATGACTCTCTGAAAACTTTTTTTAATCTGTTTAAGGTCTGGCTCAGTAAGCATTAGCAAAATTATTCCAGACTCACTGACTACATGGGAGCTGAAAGCAGTTGGGGTATTCAGTGAGGGTGAGTTAACAAACTGTACCTAAATTATTTGTTTTAGCATCACCTGGTGGCTGAAAAGGGAATTATATGCATCTAAATTGTTATCAGATAGGCTGAAACAACTATTGTGAATGTTAATATGTGACTGATCTACTTATTATGTGAATTATCTACTAATTAACTACAAATTACAGTAGCACATTAAACCTATAAATGGATAGTCCGTTCAAAAATTTAAATTCTGTCATCATTTACTCCCTCATGTCATTGCAAATCTGTATGACTTTCTTTCTTCAGTGAAACACACACACACACAAAAATCTTATTTTTTGTCCATATAATAAGAGTCAAACAGAACCAAAACTATTTAGTTCCCATCATTCTGGTTATCAACATTCTATAAAATCGTCTCGGGTTACGTATGTAACCATAGTTCCTCAAAGGAACGAGACGCTGCGTCGGAAAACGCTAGGGGAACGCCCTTCAGTGTGACCGGCTCTGAACCTTGTGTGTAATCAGACCAATAGATGGGCGAGACGTCACGGGCGGGTGACGTAATGACCAGGAGGCTATAAAAGCAAGTGCGGTGAGACCAGCGTCAGCTTCCAGGAATGAAGCAAGCGCTGGCAGAGATGCCGAAAGTATGGCTCTGAGACGCAGCGTCTCGTTCCTTCGAGGAACTATGGTTACATACGTAACCTGAGACGTTCCTCTTCAGGAACTCAAGCTGCGTCAGAAAACGCTAGGGGAACGAGAATGCCCACGCCGCCAGACTTCCAAGTCTCTGCCTAGTGTGGAAGACTGCACAGCTAGGGCGAGAGAACAGAAGAGCCAGGAGTGGCTCGCATGTCAAGACCGTAGAACCTAACAAAGGTAAGGGGCGTGGACCAACCCGCAGCGTTGCAGATGTCCTGCATAGGCACACCCGCTAAAAAAGCCTTAGAGGCTGCCACACTTCGAGTCGAGTGAGCCTTGACCCCTAACGGCGAGGGGAGATCAGAGGACTCATAACAGATGGAGATGGCATCCACTATCCACCGACTGAGGGTCTGTTTAGTTGCTGGAAGACCTCTCTTAGGGGGACCGTAGCAAACGCACCAACACATGGTGACCTCTTAGGTCTGGGAGGAAGTGTCTTAGTGCATAAAGCACGGCCAGCATCTCCAGGCAGTTGATGTGCCACGTGAGATGGCGACCACTCCACAGACCACGGGCAGGGTGGCCACACATGACCGCTGCCCAACCGGTGAGGGACGTGTCCGTCGCTGGGTCTTGAGCCACCACTGTAGGGGCCTCATGTACAGCAGGCCAATAGGTATCACGTTGGATGCAGCTGCCATCAGACCCAGCAGTCTCTGAAACTGCTTGACAGTGAGTGACCGGCCTTCTCTTATTCTCGCGACTGCGGTAAGGATCGACCCGATCCGAGCAGGGGACATACGTGCCTGCATCGTGGTTGAATCCCACACCACGCCTAGATAAGTGGTTCTCTGTAATGGAGAAAGCACACTTGGCCGGCACCGCGAGAAACGCTAGTGAAGGCTCTCTCCTCAAAGAGAGCCCTCTGAGAGCGAAGCACGGCAGTAACACCAAAACGGGCCGTCAGCTCCTTTTTTCGAGAGAGAGCTGACGCTGCGTGCTTGCTCCCAAGCAGACAGCAAACAAACTATGTGTATCCCCACCCGTAAAGTAACGCGGGCAGGGAGGAACACACAGCCTGAATGCTGCCTGCCCTCGCCTTAGGTGAATGGTTTTGTCTTGTTTTTAGATTCGTGACAGACAACACTAAATAAGACTCGCAAACAGATATCAGACTGACACACACACAGAGCGCTTGCTGAATGACAAAAAGCTGACGCTGGTCTCACCGCACGTGCTTTTATAGCCTCCTGGTCATTACGTCACCCGCCCGTGACGTCTCGCCTATCTATTGGTCTGATTACACACGAGGTTCAGAGCCGGTCACACTGAAGGGCGTTCCCCTAGCGTTTTCCGATGCAGCTCGAGTTCCTGAAGAGGACATCTTTTTTTTGTGTGTTTCACTGAAGAAAGTCTTTTTTTTTATTATTTTTGCATGGACTATCTCTTTAAGGCTATATAGTAAGTATCTAGTAAGTTTCTAGTAAGTACATAGTAAGTATAGTAAGTATCTCTGACAGAACAGAATATTGTATCCCAGTATGTGCTTAACTGGACCTTACATTTCTACTGTGATTGAAGAACCGAAAGTAATTACAGCCACGTTTTATTCTTTTTTTTTTTCTACTTTTACTCATTATTCGACTGGACTGACAGAAGTTAAGATCCTTTAAACAAAATTGAATTAACATGCAAATTGACTGAATCTGTTTCCAAGATGATAACAGGATGCAACCCACATGGCACATAAGTAGGTCATGTGACAACAAAATACTGTTTATAAAGTAGCATTTCCAAACATATGCATAAGCTTCACAAAGACAGTGTTCATAACCAATGTTCCAGTGTATTCTGGAAATCATTGCCATGTATTGTGCATGCAGAGTTGCAGACCTTTGTTTAAGGTGTTTGGTTAGAATCTCAGATTCTCCTGTTCCTTTGGTCAGGGATCTGTATGTCAGAGGAAAAGATTCAGGTGTCCCAGGACATTAGTGTGGATGTGCCCTTGCCTTATTCCATGGTTCGTGGAGAGCAGATTGAGCTCAGAGGTTCAGTCTACAATCAGCATTTGTCAAGCACTCAGGTATAAGGTTCAGTTCTTAATCAGGAGGACGACTTTAAATAGAAATTATACATTCTAATCTACACTAACATTCAGAAGCTTGGGGTCAGTACATTTTTTTTAAAGAAATTAATAATTTTATTTATCAAGGATGCATTAAATTGATCAATGTATCTCAATGTATGAAAAATGTATCTCAGTTTCCACAAGGATATTTAGCAGCTCAACTGTTTTCAAATGTTTCTTGAGCAGCAAATCATCATATTAGAATGCTTTCTGAAGGATCATGTGACACTGAAGACTGGAGTAATGATGCTGAACATTTAGCACTGCCATCACAGGAATAAATGACTTTTAAAAAAATATTCAAATAGAAAACAGTTATTTTAAACTGCAATAATATTTAACAATATAACAGTTTTTTTATTGTATTTTTGATCAAATAAATGCAGCCTTGGTGAGCATAAGAGAATAACTTCCTTCAAAAACATTTTAAAAATCGTACTGACCTCCAAACCTAGCAATATGTGTATCTGTTTATTTATGTGACTACCACATGATCAACTGATTACAGTTCTCTTTCTCTCTCTATCTTTCTATATCTAACACATACACGCATAGTTCAGTGTGACCCTGACTGCAACAGAGGGAGTGTGTGTGTTTCGTGGAGCTCAACAGGGGAAAGATGGAAAGCCACATGAAAACAAGGGAAATATAGCAGGTCGTTCAGTGGCCTTCGTCACGTTCTACATCATGGCCTTGGAAGCGAGCACTCATACGCTCACTTTTACTTTAACAACTAAATATGGCACTGAGAGTGTGGTCAAGAAATTGAAAGTGGTGGTAAGAGGCAATACACAGTCAGTGCTAGAGGACATTTATAACAGTTTTATGACAAACATACAGGACAAACATTTTGAATATGATTTCTCATGATATTTCTGCTTTAAAATGATGTTTATTGTGAACTAAACCACTCATAAATCAGTTTAGTATGCCTGAGATTATGATCTTATAACCTAATGTTCTGGTATTCACAGCCAGAAGGAATTAGAAAGGAAATACAAAGTGGTGGAAGAATTGATCCAAATGGAGTCTTTGGTAAGGACATCTGAAAAGTAACAGTATGCTCTCTGTTCATATCCTGATGGAGTCTCACACCATTTCTTTTTCCTTTCTTAGGCGCATCCATGCGGAAGCTTGAGTTAAAAAATGTAATTCCTCCAAACATTGTGCCCAAGTCAACTGTGGATCGTATTCTAACAGTTAATGGTATGATGTCTGTGAAGCTTGAGCACATTTGTGCAAATGCTAAATGACACTTTTATAAATAATGTTACTTTTATAAACAGTGTAGATTGAAAATGACTGTTCTGGAAGTTCCAAAAGCCCAGTAACCCCTTCTTCATGTTCAGGTGAAGTACTGGGAGAGCTTCTGTCAATAATAAATAACCCAGAAGGTTTAAAACAGTTGACTAACCTGCCACGGGGAAATGTAGAGATGGAGCTTATGGCTCTCCTGCCAATCTACTATGTCTACCACTACCTAGAAAAAGCAGAGAAATGGGACATTCTGGGGAAAGAGGCTGCGGCGAGTGAAAAGCAATTAAAGAGGAAGATGCAAGCTGGTGAGATGTTTGTTTTATTAGAGTAGAATAAGAATTGTAGAATCGTTGAAGATTTTTTTTCTCACATTTAACGTCTATCAGGGTTTTTTTTTTATTATTTATTTCATTATTATTCATTTAATGTCAGCATTTCCTGTACACTCAATTTCTATGTAACAGTAAAATAATTTAATGATAATTTTGTTCCAATTGCTTGTCTTACGAATTACTATTTATTATCAGTATAATTAAAAATAATTTTTCCACACTGCAAAAAAAATGATGTTCTTCTTGTTTTCCCGTACAAATATCTAAACATTCTTAAATCCAGATACATTTACTTAAGAAGTAAAATGAATTAAGATATTAAGTCTTTGTTTTCTGAGAAATGCATCAAAATTAAGTTTTTGCTTGAAAAATATCTGCCAGTGGGGTATAAAAAAAAAAAACTTGTTGAACCCTTAAGCAGTTTTTATTCTTCTAGTAATTTTGCTTCTTAAGTTACTTCACTGTTCCTTTCTAGGCATCACCAGCATCATGTCATTTAAGCTGAAGCATGAACATGCCTTTAGCATGTGGTCGAAGAAGGACAAATCAGCCAGCACCTGGTAATCAACTGCTCAGTTTCTTAGTTTTCCTCACTGGTAGCTGGAATGAAGTGTGGCTTTTTTTTCTTTTTTTTTTAAAGCTTTACGTACTACAGAAATAACAGTGCACACAGAGATTAAGTACCATTCACATGCTACATTGCACATGTGTACAAACCGTTTTAGGGTGACGGCTCTCATAGTCAAGACTCTTGCTGACATGCATGAATACGTCTCTTTGGAGCCTGAAGTGCTGACCAACACCATCAACTGGCTGATTAAAAATTGTCAGAATGATGATGGCTCCTTCTCTGAGAAATCACAAACTAATCCACATAAACTCATGGTACATGAAAAAGGAGTGTTTATGATATAATACTGTATTTTGCGGTGTTTTGATCAAGATTGTCTGGTTTCTTTAAGGGTGCCGGAGCAGATGTCACTGAAAAGACCGTTTTCCTCACATCTTTTGTCATGATTGGAATTAAAAATGCCATGAAGGTCCGAAATGTTAACTTGGAGGTACAACTGCCAGGAAAATCGAACCAATCAGAAACCTAAATGTCGGATTCTTCAGGCAATTCATTCAGATGTGTTTGTCTTGTCTCTCCAGGTCTTTAAAATTGCTATAGATCGTGCCGCGCAGTACATCACCTCTAACTCAAAGAAGATTGAAAGTTTATATGCAAGAGCCATTGCATCTTATGCTCTGACACTGGCAGACATCCATAGTATGTCTGCAGTCGGTGTTTATGAAATACTCAAAAAGCAGGCACAAGTTGATGGTAAAATCGCATTTGGGATATTCCACACACTTTTGATCAAAACATCAGCACAGTTTAGACCCTCTCATATTTTAACACAATATGACCCATTTGTCCGTACATTTTCAGGGAACCCAGCCACAGTCCGTTTCTGGCAGGAGTCCAAACTCCTCAAGGATTCATTAAAACCCAGTGATGTGACAGCAAAGACCGTGGAAACAACCGTTTACGTCCTGCTTAACACTTTAGTCAGAGGTGATGCCACCTATGCAAAACCCATTCTGAACTGGTTAACACAAGACCAGAGATACGGAGGGGGCGTCCATTCAACACAGGTACTCCAGTGCAAGTTGTCATGTATATTATTTTTTGTAAGCTTCTGTATTTATCAGTTGTGATCTGTTTTTCCTCAAATTTTCAGGACAGCATTCTCACTTTGGAGGCGCTTACCAAGTACAGCATCTTAGCCAGTCGAGCCACCTTAGACATGGTGGTTGACATTGAATACAAGACTAAAGGTGACATCAGAAGAATCAGACTAACTCAACAGAAGCCTGTGCATAAACCAATTGAGGTAAGAGGTCCAATTTTTGTGATTTTAATTGAATTATTAAGAGAGGAATTTTTAATTATTCATAAATTATTTATGAATTGAATGCCAGTCTTCTGTTTTCTTTTTAAAAGGTGACCAAAAATGATGATATAATCATCAAAACTGCAATGAGCTCTGGTGTGTCATTTGCCAGTGTAAGTGAGCATTTTATTTAACATAGGAATATACATTCCTATGAACTGGTTTCATATTACAATGATGGTCTAAACATGATTTTAGATGATTTTGCACCTGTGAAAACTCGAACTGTTTCATTTGTACATTCAGCTCCTTGGTTTACACCTGAACTGCTGAACTGATTACTAAAATTGTTCATGCTTCACTTGTCTCTGGTTTTATACCTATAAACTCATGGTACATGAAAAAGGAGTGTTTATGATATAATACTGTATTTTGCGGTGTTTTGATCAAGATTGTCTGGTTTCTTTAAGGGTGCCGGAGCAGATGTCACTGAAAAGACCGTTTTCCTCACATCTTTTGTCATGATTGGAATTAAAAATGCCATGAAGGTCCGAAATGTTAACTTGGAGGTACAACTGCCAGGAAAATCGAACCAATCAGAAACCTAAATGTCGGATTCTTCAGGCAATTCATTCAGATGTGTTTGTCTTGTCTCTCCAGGTCTTTAAAATTGCTATAGATCGTGCCGCGCAGTACATCACCTCTAACTCAAAGAAGATTGAAAGTTTATATGCAAGAGCCATTGCATCTTATGCTCTGACACTGGCAGACATCCATAGTATGTCTGCAGTCGGTGTTTATGAAATACTCAAAAAGCAGGCACAAGTTGATGGTAAAATCGCATTTGGGATATTCCACACACTTTTGATCAAAACATCAGCACAGTTTAGACCCTCTCATATTTTAACACAATATGACCCATTTGTCCGTACATTTTCAGGGAACCCAGCCACAGTCCGTTTCTGGCAGGAGTCCAAACTCCTCAAGGATTCATTAAAACCCAGTGATGTGACAGCAAAGACCGTGGAAACAACCGTTTACGTCCTGCTTAACACTTTAGTCAGAGGTGATGCCACCTATGCAAAACCCATTCTGAACTGGTTAACACAAGACCAGAGATACGGAGGGGGCGTCCATTCAACACAGGTACTCCAGTGCAAGTTGTCATGTATATTATTTTTTGTAAGCTTCTGTATTTATCAGTTGTGATCTGTTTTTCCTCAAATTTTCAGGACAGCATTCTCACTTTGGAGGCGCTTACCAAGTACAGCATCTTAGCCAGTCGAGCCACCTTAGACATGGTGGTTGACATTGAATACAAGACTAAAGGTGACATCAGAAGAATCAGACTAACTCAACAGAAGCCTGTGCATAAACCAATTGAGGTAAGAGGTCCAATTTTTGTGATTTTAATTGAATTATTAAGAGAGGAATTTTTAATTATTCATAAATTATTTATGAATTGAATGCCAGTCTTCTGTTTTCTTTTTAAAAGGTGACCAAAAATGATGATATAATCATCAAAACTGCAATGAGCTCTGGTGTGTCATTTGCCAGTGTAAGTGAGCATTTTATTTAACATAGGAATATACATTCCTATGAACTGGTTTCATATTACAATGATGGTCTAAACATGATTTTAGATGATTTTGCACCTGTGAAAACTCGAACTGTTTCATTTGTACATTCAGCTCCTTGGTTTACACCTGAACTGCTGAACTGATTACTAAAATTGTTCATGCTTCACTTGTCTCTGGTTTTATACCTCCATCTCTTAAATCTGCTATTATTACTCCCATACTTAAGAAACCAGGGGCTGATCCATTTAACTTTGATAATTTTGTCTGATTTCAAATGTACCGTTTATCTCTAAGATCGTGGGAAAGTGTATTGCAATTCAAATTCAGGAACATCCCTCCAATAATAATTTGTTTGAACAATTTCAATCGTGTTTTCGTCCCCACCACAGCACTGAGACTGCTCTTGTTAGAATAACCACTGATTTGTTGCTGGCAGCTGACTCTGGGCTATTAAGCATACTTGTCCTTCTTGACTTGAGTGCGGCCTTTGATACTGTCTCACATAAAATACTCCTAGAGAGGTTAGCTTCTTGGGATTACTGGCATTCCCCTGTCTTGGTTTAGGTCATATCTTTCTGGTCGCACTCAGCGTATTCAATTAAAAAGTTTCAGATCAAAAATATCTACAGTCACCACTGTTGTTCCCCAGGGTTCTGTTTTGGGCCCACTTTTGTTCATTATTTATATACTCCCTCTTGGTTACATTTTGAGGAAGCATGGTGTTCATTTTCACTGTTATGCGGATGACACCCAACTTTACCTGTCTGCTAAACCCACTGATTCTTTTCCTCCACCATCTCTGTCCAGTTGTTTAGCTGAAATGAAAGATTGACTTTTAGCTAACTTCTTGAAGCTAAATGGCAACAAAACTGAGGCCCTACTTGTTGGCACTAGATCTGTTTTGTCTAAATCTAATTGTCTTTCCTTGAACATTGATAATAATGCAATCTGTCCTTCCTCATAGGTTAAAAGTTTGGGCGTTATCTCGGATAGTACACTATCCATTGAAACTCAAATTAACAATATCACGTGGACTGCATATTTCCATCTGCGTAATATTAACCGTCTCCGTTCCTTTCTCTCAACCGATAATACAGCAGCTCTAGTTCATGCATTAGTCACTTCACGTATAGACTATTGTAATGCCCTTCTCACTGGTGTTCCCTCTAAAGTGCTATATAAGCTCCAGTTGGTTCAGAATTCTGCAGCCTGTGTTCTTTCTAGAACACCTTTTACTGAGCACATTTCTCCTGTTCTTCAGCAGTTGCATTGGCTTCCAGTAAAGTATTGAGTTGAATTCAAGATTCTGTTACTAACTTACAAGGCACTTCATTATCTTGCACCTCATTACCTTACTCAACTTATTCATGTTTACAGTTCATCAGCCCTTAGATCTTCATCTTCAATTTCCCTTGTGGTACCTCGGATTCGGCTAACTAACATGGGTGCCAGATATTTTTGCTATGCTGCCCCCTGCCTATGGAACTCTCATCCCCTTGATATTCCCAACGATTGCCTGCTGACTTTTAAAACGCGTCTTAAAGGGTTAGTTCACCCAAAAATGAAAATTCTGTCATTAATTACTCACCTTTGTGTTGTTCCAAACCCGTAAGACCTCCGTTCATCTTCGGAACACAATTTAAGATATTTTTGATGAAATCTGAGGGCTCTCTGACCCTCCCATAGACAGCAAGGTAACCACCACGTTCAAGGTCCAGAAAAGTACCAAGATGATCGACAAAGTAGTCCATGTGACATCAGTGGTTCAACTGTAAAGGTACGAAGCTACAAGAATACTTTTTTGCACAAAGAAAACAAAAATAACGACTTTATTCCACATTTTCGTCTCTACTGCGTCACTTTGGACGCGCGTTCACGACAGTACCATGACGCGAGCGTGTGGCGGCGCCGGCGCTGACCCAGATCCGGCGTGATGACGTCATTACGCCGGATCTGGGTCAGCGTCGCCACATGCTCGCGTGACCACTGATGTCACACGGACTACTTTGTCGATCATCTTGCTACTTTTCTGGACTTTGAACGTGGTAGTTACCTTGCTGTCTATGGGAGGGTCAGAGAGCCCTCATATTTCATCAAAAATATCTTAAATTGTGTTCTGAAGATGAACGAAGGTCTTACGGGTTTCGAACAACACGAGGGTGAGTAATTAATGACAGAATTTTCATTTTTGGGTGAACTAACCCTTTTTTAGTGTTTTTGATTTTTAATTAGCTTTTTGTGAATAATTTTTTTTAACATACCACCCTTGTGACAAATCATTTTTATAGGATGGTCCTTTTCAGTGTATATAATAAACACTACAACAATCCAGATTTTTTTTTCAAAAATTCTATGCATTGAACCAAATTCATTAATTGATTAACCTATTTTTTACAGCTGAGAACAGTGTTCTATGAGATGACAGAAAACAATAAAAATTGCTATTTTGATATGTCAATTGACATTCATGAAAGTGTCCCAAATTCAGATGGTAAGTTTGGTACTTTTGTCTACTTTTCTACTCTTTGTTTTCTTCTCAAATGAACTTGGTTCAGCTAATTTGATTTCTTTGTGAGCAGATCCTATGCTTTTGTCACAGCGGATTGTGGCCTGTGCAAAGTAAGTCCATAGAAACTCCTGATAAGAAGCAACAGGTTTTAAGTGTCTCTGTAAAATTCTGATTTGTATTAAAATTCATACATTTTAATTAAAATGAAAACGCCATTATATGTAAAGATTCAAGCCACATGAAAATGCATTTGAAACGGAGTCAGGAATCACTGTGATGGAAATTCATTTGCCGACCGGTGTGACCCCAGTCCAGGAAGATCTAGATATGGTGAGAGTCTAAATGCAAATACATTTTTATAGAAGCCATCCATTGTTTCAGAAACTTTTAGTGACATTATGTTTCTATATTTTGCAGTACCTGAATGGACTTGAGTCTCGGATTTCCAACTATGAAATCAATGGTGACCAAGTCATCCTTCAGATAGATTCGGTGAGCATCGCTGGGCAAAACAATCTTTTGCCTTTTGACTTTTTGTGTTAAAATATGGTGTGTATTTGATTTTGTAGAATATTTCTACTATACAATACTTATCATGCAGATACCATCAGAAGAGTTATACTGTGTGGGTTTCCGTGTTCAAGAGGAATTTGAAACTGGCATGACCAGAGCTTCTGTATTCGAAGTTTATGAATTTAGTAATCCAGGTATAGCGTTTTTGCAAATGTTTGTTTTATGTCTGGCTGAACTTATTTTAGATATATAAAACAAGCGTTCTCATCTTATTTTTAATAGAAAATAAGTGTGTGAAGTTCTACCACAAACAAAGCCGCAAACTGTTACGACTCTGTGAGGGAGACCAATGTCAGTGCATGGCAGGTAAGCCACATAAAAGACAGAAATAAAACAACTGACCAAAAAAATAAAATAATCAATAATTTTGTTGTGTCTTACGTCTGGGGCCCCAGGGCAATTCTGTCAATCTTGACCATTAACAGTCTAACACTGCATTTATACCAATGCTGCTCATGTAGTTATCATTTACATCTATGTGAGTTTAATGTGTCTGTGTTAGTATAATAACAGTGTGTTGGTATTTTCATGTCCTTTTCAAAATTAGCGGAATGCTGCAACTTTAAATCCACCATTGATCCCAAAATTACGGCTGTACAGCGTAAAAATGACATGTGCAAAGAAAGCATGAATTATGGTAAATACTAATCTTTATGAAGTTTTAAGCCATAAAACATCATTGTCATGTGTATACATGTGCACATCGGTACATATAATTTACAGTGTTTTTTCCCCCTAGCATTTAAAGTGTTAATTGAATCATCTGAGGCAGGAGGAGATTTCGTGACCTACAAAGCGAAAGTTAAAGCAGTGCTCAAGAAAGGCAAGAGTATATTGAATATAATTTGTTAGCAAGTTAAATGGTAAATTATTTGAATGGTTTAAAGCAAAAAGGCTTGAATAAACAATTTAAAGAAACAAGTTTCATGACAGCTTCAATCCACCCTCTTAATTTCTCTTCTACAGGACAAACAGACGACCTAAAGACAGATTCAGAGATAGATTTAGTGAAGAAGGCAACTTGCAGTTCAACAAATTTCGAAGTTGGCAAGCAATATCTGATCATGACTGCTGAGAGTATTAAGATACAAATGAATCGTGGTTATAAGTAAGTCCTTGTTTGTTTGATCATTTTTAAAAAGCCACATCATGTAGTACCTAATGCTCAAGTTTTGGGTCGAGACTATCTGTTTGTTTGACACAAAGAGTCATCATAATTTTTTGCTTTTTTTTTTTTTAATCAATCAAAAATTCCTTAATCGGTTGCATTGCAGGGTCAATTATAAAGTGAGAGTGTTTCTCATTTACTATTATGTGCAGAAGCCTCAAAACTGATTTTCTTTATACCATGTTTTAGGTATAAATTTCCTTTGGACTCGCATGCTTGGGTGGACTGGTGGCCACTTGACACTGACTGCAGAGATGATGCCTGCAAACAATACGCCAGTGTTTTGGAGGAATTTGAATTTGATTTCTTATTATCTGGCTGTGAAGATTAAGTGGTAAATTGCATGTCAATAGAAGAACTAATTCGTATGCCTATTCTTCTATTCTATAGCAACATAATCTGGAAAAAATAAATAGGATTAGAGATTTCAAGAATAAACAGAAATTTTTAAATAAAAACATTTTTTAAAAGTACCTCAAAATATGTGATTATTTTTGCCATTCTTATCAACCCCATACATATGCAACATTGAACAAAAAAGCATTAGGCTACATGCAATTTAACCAAAAGCTGAATTATTGTCATATGAAACGAACTTTTTGCGTTGCTTACTGACAAACAGACTTTTAGGAACGTGTTTGTTGTTATTTATGTATGTACATGCAGTTATTAGCCTATATTATTTTTCTAAACACTGTGAAAACATATTATGGTTGTTTGCATGTGAAGTAAACATATTATGGTTGTTTGCATGTGAAGTCTGCTTTGAGGGCACGGGACTCTTATTTTGAAATAACTGCAGCTGCGTCACATGACCCAAACATCACCGCGAATCCTTTTGAGTTCATGCTGGAGAATCAGACAACGAGAGAATGAAAGCTCAGTTTAAACCTTTATAAATAATGAGACCTGGGACACGAGATAAACACAACAGGCCTGTATCCGCTTTGACAGTTTCTCTAAGAAAGAAGCATAATAATCTGACAGTCGCTGGATGATCGCAAGGGATCCTAATCGGTCGCTATGGAAACTGGGCTAACAAAACTTGTCCAGTCTTTGTGAAACATTGAATGAACATGCTGTTAAATGTAAAACTGCTTTTTGGTATATATTACAACATTTTAGTTATTAGGCGACTTTAGTTCTTTGTGTTTTGTCAGATTTGGTCTGCATTGTAATTTTAACTTAAAGTAAAATAAACTGCTGGCAGTTACGTTACGTAAAGTCGCGATGGTTTAGGATGAGCATCGTATTCGCTGACATCAGATAATATCCCATGAGAATAAAATGAAAAGAGGGGTTCAAATGCCCAAACGGTCACCAACAGCGGGATCCAAATGTCCCAAGAACCTCCAGAGCAAAACTGTGTCCCCCAACGCCATCTCATGGTCGGAGACTGAGGATGGAGGTCGAGATGATCCCAGTGATGATGGTAAATCAGTCTTCTGTTGCTTAGATGTACAGTACAGGAGCCACTCTTATCTGATCTGCCTTTTCAGGTCAATTTTGAAGTATTAAAGTCATTTCTCCAAATTCATTCAAGAAGTGGAGGTTTCTTCAACTTTGGGTACTTTTAAAGTCCCAGCCTTGGGGTTGATCTTTATGGAAACTTACCGATTTCACCATGCCTTCATTATTTCTGGTACTTTTCAGGTTACTTTTCTGTATAGATTTCCTTGTTTTGCTCGTCTCGGAGTCAGACCCATACTTTTAATCTCAAACTATGGAACTCCCATCATTAACATTTCTTGTTTAAAAGAAGAGTTTAATATTGCGTGAAAATATCCTCGTTTTGTTCAGTTATGATTTTCGTCCTAACAAACAGTTTTGGCCCTAGTGAAGTTTCATTAATAGTTAGTCTACTTGTTTGCCAAAGAGACAAACAACAGTGTCTGTAAAAAGCTTGAGATCAAACATGAGGCATGTGATGTGTGAAACAAAGAAAAATGTACTTAAATACCATTAGTGAACTAAATATTTTTATAGTATTTTTGCTTTATTGGAGTATTTTCCAATAAAGCTGAAGTGTTTATTGATATATATTTTTGGGATTTGGCTATGAAATTTGCCTTGGCAAAACAAAGGAGTTAGTCAAGAATGTTATTAAACACTAGGATGCGGTGAAAATATACATAATATCTAGAAATTGACAGAATAATCCTGATGCATTATGTATGTCCCCAATTGAACATTGTTAGTAGACAAGTTAAAATATTTCAGCTTTGCAGATCATTAATTACTTGGCTGCCACCAGCATTTGTGTGTCATTCATTTACACAAACATCTACTCCTAGACAAAAGACAATATGAGGGGACGAGGTACATCACAGAAGACCTGATCAGGAGGTTGACTAAATGTGAAAATTTAGTCCTTGTGCGCACCCTGGATTTGTCTACATCTATGGCAAGTGACAAACAATTTAGGGTAAGATTTCGATATTATTTGATTAAAGCTCAGTGTGAGTGGTCAAATTTATACACTGTAAAAAGTAATGAGTTGAGCTTACTTGTAAAACCTGTGGAAACTGATTGCCTCAAATTTCTCAAGCAAATTAGTTTATCATTTTTGAGTTAATAAAACTTACTGTAACTTTGTATAGGTAACTTGTGTATATGTATAGGTTACCAGAAAACTTGAGTGTTGGTAACTGAATTTGACAAGTTCAGCCAACTAAGAGATTTAAGTTAAGCTTAGTGCACAGAACTCAAACAAAACAGTTCTCTTAACAAGTCTGCTTTGTTCACATTACTAGACATATGTGTGGAAACTGATTGCCTTACATTTCTCAAGTAAGCTGTGCTCAAAACTTAAAGTTGTTAATTAAGTAAATTCAACAAATTTGTAAAAATCAGTTATGTTTACTCGCTTTTCTTAAGTAGATTCAGTGATTACTTTTTACAGTGTATAGTGTCATTCACTTTTGCATTAATTTGACTTCTGTGTGTGTGTGTGTGTGTGTGTTTTAGTATATTGAAAATCTGGATAAGTGTGAGCGCTTGCAGGTTCTCAACCTCAGTAACAACAGGATTGAGAGAATTGAAAAACTAGAGAAACTATGTCAATTACGGGAACTCCTCCTTTCCAGTAACAAGATACGGTAAGAATGTTACATTTGTCTGCTTAACAAGAAACATTCCCTTACAAAAAAAATTGTGGTAGTATGCTACATTTAAATAAATAAATAAAATAAAATTTTCCATAGTAGAATAAAAGATAGAATGGTATAATGTTCGAAAGGCCAATACAAGTTTTTAAATATAATTTATATTTCATTTATCTGCAGAAAAATTGAAGGTTTAGAGCACATGACAAATCTTCAGGTTGTGAATTTGGCCTTCAACAACATTGAACATCTTCCAGTTTGGATGGCAAAGAAACTCAGATCTCTTCATACTATAAATCTACAGAGCAACAAGATATTCTCAGTGGGTACAATTTATCTGAGCTTTTCTGTCTCAGCGTTTGCTTATATTTGTTAATCGTGTTTAAAACAGCCAATCAACAAAAAAGTCCTCAAATGGATAGTTCACCCAAAAATGAAAAAGAAAAGAAAAGAAAATGTGTTTTTCTCACCCTCATATTGTTGCAAACCTGTATAACCTTCTTCCTTCTGTGGAACATAAAAAAAGATATTTTGGAAAAAAAAAAAAAAAGTC
>NW_015540884.1:552242-558626 GCF_001515605.1 Sinocyclocheilus anshuiensis | reverse complement strand
TTTTCTTCAATGGATGTCAAGAGGCACCAACACTGTTTGGTTACCAACAATCTTCAAAATATCTTCTTTTGTGTTCGACAGAAGAAAGTAAGTCATACAGGTTTGGAGGTGAGTAAATAATGACAGAATTTTCAGTTTTGGATGAACTGTTCCTTTAATGTCATATATTTCATATTAAAAGTAAATCACTGATGTTCAATTTTTGTTCATACACATTTATGCTACTTGCAACATTCTCTACCTTTGTGACCTAGCTTCATGAGATAACTAAACTGAAGCCCCTGAAGAACCTGACATGTCTGACATTAGCAGAAAACCCCATCTCCAGCCTGCCCCATTATCACCTCTTCCTAATCTTCCATCTGAGGTCACTGGAAATATTGGATGGACAACCAATCAGTCCACAGGAAAGAGAGCAAGCACATCAGCGCTTTCACATGGGTACGCCATCTCATCTTCCACATTTATTTTATCTTCATATGTGCTGTTATAATCTGAACCCTTTTGTGCTGTCCTTATAGAGGAAGTGGAGCGTTTGGAGCAAGAGCTGGAGCTGAGAACTGAAGAGATTGCACAGCTTCAGAGAGAGCGGACCACAGCACTGGAAGAACTAGAGCGGCAGGAAACGCTCAATCAAAACCTGAGGCAACAGCATCAGGAGCAACAGCAGAGCCGTGAGGAACTCCGGAGAGAACTGGACACCAAATCTGATCTGGTGGGTGATGAGTCTTCACTGTCATCAACCCCAGTGAGAATAGATATAGTTTAATTTCAGAGCATTTCCTTAAGAAGCACCACTAACAAAACCTTAAAATGAAATATTGTACTTTTATTTTTTAATTATATGTTTTCCTAAGGCAAGATACTACAGGGAAACCATTACTTTTTACATACGCTGGTCAGTTTTGAGATTTTGGGCTGTTTTGCCTTCAGTGACGAGTTCTTTCAGACTAGTGGAAAGAAAAATTACAATTACTATACATTTCTTTAAAAGCTGTTTTCTCAAATTATTTTTTTTCTCCTGAATTGAGCCAAAAAGTCCCACTTCAAAGTACTTACATGTACCAGATAATATGCTTATTTAATTAGATAATGCCTCAGTTGTATATTCACATAACATTCCAGAATAGTTGTAATAAAAAAAAAAAAACAATTGTCTTAATATACTGTGATTAATCAACTGAGGAAGTATGGTGATATCTATAAGTTAAAATATTATCCCTGTCCACTTGCGGTGTCTTGCCTTACATTGTCCTGATGCTGTTATGCACAGTTCATCACTGCATATTGATCCAAAGACCAAAAATAAAATATTCTCTTAATTCTTAATCAGAATTTAATAACTTGCTCTATATCTGAAACATCCTGACTTGTGATGGAAATAATGTTAGTGCAAATAATGACGTTGACTTTAATCTTTAATTTCCTTATTGCAAACTCAAAATGCACTCATAGTGAGCACAGATATTCATTTTCCAAATTTCCTTTTCCTGTCTTTTCTAGACAATTTCCTGTTCAGCTCTCTCTTCTTACTCCATGCTTTTGTCACCTGCTCTAAAGGTACTTTGTGAACAGTGTTGAAAATTGTTTTGTGTGTGTGTGTGTGTGTTTCCATCTGTTTAACTGAACAGAACATCTCTGAGAGTTTGCATTTGGAAAAAGAGAACAGAAACTGTTTCAACTATTAGAACATTAATTTTATGCTAATTGCTTCACTGCACTGCACAGTATATTTATTTATTTGTTTGTTTGTTTGTTTTTAATTTAAAACAATTTTCAAATTAGATGACAGACATATACTAAGAGGCAGCATTTATTTGACCAAAAATACAGTAAAACAGGAATATTGTGAAATATAACTAAAATAAAAAAAACTATATTCTATCTGAATATGTTGTAAAATATAATTAATTCCTTTAATGGCAAAGCTACATTTTCTATCCTTTAAACTTTTCTTTTCCCTGTTGAGTTGATGTATCTTTCACTCCTGTGCTTTTACGTAAACTCTTTGCACGCCTCTTCTCTTCATTCCTGCTTCAATCTCAGCCTCTACATCAAGCTCCTTTGCTGGATTCTCTCTGTCAGGTAATCACATGTGCCCCACCAATCACTGTATGATGTCAACATTATGTTCTCCTGTCCTCTCAGGTGTTCGCTTTAGAGAGCGATGTTGACGGTATGGTATTGCTATGTTCTTTAGCATGTTTCTGAGGTTTCTGCATGTATGCATTCTATGTTAATGGAAATATCATTCATTGCTCTGTGTATTTCCATGAGTGTAAAAGTTTTGTAGAACATGTATCCTTAAAGTTTGTAGTGAAGTGTGGCTGATGTGTTTTCTGGTGGTATGTAAAGTGTTGTGTTTAAATGAGCTCTTCCTCATTACACAGCTGAAGCAGAAAACAGTGGAGTTGACCCGGGCCTGTCAGAAACACTATGAGCTTGAGCAGGAGTTGGCTTTCCACAAAATTGATGCCAAGTTTGAACCTCTTCCATTTTATCCAGATCCTGTACGTATTTGTTTTGGTTTATTAATATCTAGAGCTTTGGATAGATAAAAATAGTTAATTCATTGTGATATATATATATATATATAAAATCTTTTTCCCCTTTTTTTTTTAAATTGGTCTCTAAATTTATGCTACTGTTCCAAAGTTTAGGATTGAAGTCTCTTATGCTCACCAAGGCTGCATTTATTTGCTCAAAAATACAGTAAAAACAGTAATATTGTGAAATATTATTACAATTTAAAATATAGTATAATAGTGAGCTATATAATAGTTTTCTATTTTAAAATATTTTAAATGTAATTTATTTCTGATGCTGAATTTTCAGCATCATTATTGCAGTCTTCAGTGTCACATGATCCTTCAGAAATCATTCTAATATGCTGATTTGCTGCTCAGAAAACATTTCTGATTATTATCATATATAAATCTTACCAACCTCAAACTTTTGAACGGTCATGCATCTTGTCTTTTTTCATTCAAAATGTAGTGTATGAAGTTTTAATTAATTTAGTTCAACTTTTAAGCAAAGAAAACAATTTTTTTTAAATAATAATAGGATTATTGGTCATTGTGAGGTTTTAACAGGGTGTTACATGCTGATTCATTCATAGGTGACATTTCATATTTGATCTTTGATGATTTTGATGAATTCTGCAATACAAAAGCTCCAGATGACTTCAGTCCTAATAACAACAATATATTTTATATATTAGTGGATTTCTTTATAGACAATTATCTGAGAATGACCATTGAAGAACTATATCACACAATGCTGATTTGTGTATGGTAGGATTATATTGTATTTTATGAAGATTATTCTCATTGTTGCTCAGGAGGTGGGGTTAGAGAACCTTTCTAGCGAGAGTCCATACATAGGAAAGTCTCGTCAGAAAAGGAACATCACATTCCCATTGGAGACGGATAGCATGGGTGCACAAGACCAGCAGAAGGCCTCCTCAGCAGACCTGACTGAGACAGACGGCCCAGGAGAACATGACATGTCCAGACATGCTCAGCTTAGAGGTACACTGTGTTCTCACATTATAATAAAAGCTCTAAATTGTTAAGTGAAATAACATTTGTATGTTACACGTGCTGTTCCATTTTTACTCGTAACAATTTGTTGTTTTTTGTCTTATTATCTGCACTGCTGCTCAGGTTTGGGTCTACGTTGCATAGAATCACCTTGCTTGTGCATACTGTATATACAATAATACCTTCAAATAAAACTGAAATGACTGTTCATGACCTAATTTCTTGATTCTGTACAGTAACCCCACAAATAAATAAATAAATCCATCCATATGGCATCTGCAAATGAACGATGGAGGACATTTTCCCTTTTTATAGGGCCACTGTTTGTGTTTTGTTTTTAGCTGAGGAGCGATTACAGCAGTTACATAAAGAAATTGAGGCAAAAGAACAGCAGATCTTTAAAGCCAGTGAAGAGCTCCGGCAGCTAGAGGAGACAGCTTCTCAGAGACGAGTGAGATGTTCCCCTTTAAACATCTTCTGTGAATGGCTCTGTTTTTGAAAACTTGATGGCAGAGTCCATATTCAGATTCATTTTTGAATTACTTAGTTTGTTGATTTGCACATAGATCTGTGAGGCTGAGAAGGAGCAGCTCAGGCAGGAGCTTCAGAGGAGGATACAGAGGCTGGGAGAGATGAGAGGAGAGATGGAGGCTATGGCGAGGCAGCTGGACAGATTGAATGCTGAGAGGATTCAAGCCCAGGATGAAATGGACCAGCTACAAAATCTACTGCACAGCCTGGATCCCAGTGACCCCAGACATGTCAGTAACACTCATGTCTGCACAACCTCATGAAAATAATCCTCTTGAGGATTATTATTTTGCATAACACAGTGGCAAAAAGACACCAATTGTTCAATAAATAAATGTTTTATAATAATAATTGAAAAAAAAAACATTCTTAGTAATGCAATTTATTAGCCTTAACTGAACATTGTAAAACATCCTGTTAAATTTACAGTATAAAAAGCTGTGGTCGCTAGAAATTCACTGTAAAAAATATTTTATTTTATAGTTCATCAATGTTCAGTATCATGATTCATGAACTGATATAGTGTTAATATACCAACATACTTAATATATATATAAATCTGCTTTGTACGGTAAACAGTTTAGATAAAACACCCCAACTATTTTCATGGCCCTTTTTAAAACAATGGCTAATTAACTTACACAAAGACAAATAGCAGCAGGGTATAAATGCAAATACATGAATAACATTAATTAAACAAAATAAAATATGTTCAGACATTAATACTTTTATTCAGCAAGGATGCATTAAATTGATTAAAAGTGATGGTAAAGACTTTTACCTTGTCACAAAATATTTCTTTTTATATACGTTGCATAATATTATTGTTGTTACTATATTTTTGACTTAAATAAATGCAGCCTTGGTGAGCATAAGAGAGTTTATTCAAAAACATTTAATAATCTTAAGAACCCCAAGCTTTTTAATGGTAGTGTAAATGTCAAGTCTATTTATAATATAGACATTTTTTTATTGATGTAATTCATACTTTTTTGCTTGCAAAAGACATTTTAAAGATCGCATGTATGTAAATCTAATATATGGTGAGAAATATTAGTTACAACAATTAACAGGTTTTACTGTAGCATTTTTCTATTTCTGTTAAAATTACTAATAGTTTTAAAGTGTAGGCTGTTTACGGTTGCCAGACAACTTTAAAGAATTAAAATAGAATTTAACTAATGTACAATTACACATTGTCTATATTTGCTATTTCACCAATATAAAATCTTATTGATAAATATGCTTAGAACAAATATTGCATTGTACAATTAATGTTTTGAAATACATTCACATTGAAATATGTGACCCTGGACCACAAAACCAGTCTTAAGTCGCTGGGGTATATTTATAGCAATAGCCAAAAAAAACATTGTACGTGTCAAAATTATCAATTTTTCTTTTATGCCAAAAATCATTAAGATATAAAGTAAAGATCATGTTCCATGAAGATATTTTGTAAATGTCCTACCGTAAATATATCAAAACTTAATTTTTGATTAGTAATATGCATTGCTAAGAACTTCATTTGGACAACTTTAAAGGTGATTTTCTCAATATTTTGATTTTTTTGCACCCTCAGATTCCAGATTTTCAAATAGTTATATCTCGGCCAAATATTGTCCTTTCCTAACAAACCATACATCATGGAAAGCTTATTTATTCAAAAAATTGAATTGGTTTTGTGGTCCAGGGTCACAAATTAATAGATATAGGCAAGAACCTGTTCCCTACAGAAATAACAGTTACATATTTCTGCAACATGTTACTGTTTACACCCATGCGTGATCACTCTTAAAGGTTCGCGCTATGCCTTCGGCAACATCTGCAAATGCCACAAAATAATTTCCATGAGTATAAAATGGTTTATTGTCTGTGTATGTTGTGTTTTTGCCGTAAGCCTCAGAACTATTCAGATGTTAGATCCTTAGTTTATTTATGTTTTATAACAACAAAGTGCATGTCTTCCAGTTTTCTGTTAAAGAAAATGTTTGGCATACAAACAGTGTAGGACAAAATTAGTGCAAAACAACTGATGTGTTGTGGAACCTCCCTAACAACAAAGGTGTATAATAAGATTAGGTTCTCTACGGAATTAATCATCACTAACCCATGATGCTCAGCAACGAGTTGCAGGCATATAAAATGAGGCTCTTGTCTCTTTAAGAAAGAAGAGAGAACTTCTATCCTGGGAAATCTGTTGATGCTGTGGGTGGAGCCTACTCCCACCCGGCCACAGACACAGACACTGATTGGCTGAGGCTGCCGAAAGTTTCCTGTGTTGATTCAAAGAGAGTTGAGAGGAGGG
>NW_015540884.1:519792-551601 GCF_001515605.1 Sinocyclocheilus anshuiensis | reverse complement strand
TGGAAAGAGTGCAGGGATAGAGGAGGAGGGGGCTGCTTTTAGTGATAGTTGGAGTCCATGGAAGAAAAGCTATGAAGTTTAGAGTAACAGAGCTAAAAGAGACAGGAAATGTTCTCTTTCTGCACAAGGAGCCCCTGTTACCCCTCGTGGGGCAGCAACAGGAGAAAAATGGATACATAGAGACAGAAAGCGAAGAGATGGCAGCCACACCGCTGTAGTAAGTACCCCACTGGGGTTTAGGAGGGGCTCATGGGAGGCTGCGATCATACTGTTGTAATTTGGGGCTTGTAATGTTGTTTGTAGAAGTGATTATTGGTGTCTAACATCATTGAACATTATTTCGTTTTTTAAAGTTGATAATTTACGTTATGATGTTTCATGAATGTTGTATATTTTCAGTGTTTATAACAGGAAGTTGCAAAGGCATTATGTCATCAGAGTTTGCTGGCTTGCATATTTTATGACAGCAGTGGACAAAAACAAGGCACGGTATTAAATCAGTACACCACTAGATAAATATGAGTACATTTGCACTCTTTATTTATAGATAGTGTTGGATTTAAGTTTTAAAGCAAACTTGCCTGTGAACAAGGCATTGTTTAAAATAATGTTTAATAAAAGTGTAACATTTTCACTTTGAGATAATATATATTGGAAGGGAAGAGGAAGTCAATGGTTGAGAAGTAACAAATGCAGAAGTCCAAGACTGTCCCTGCGTTCCAATTCACACCCAATTTGCATACTGTTTTGTTTACTATTTTGGGTGGATAGAACACTGTAAAAAATAATTTTTCAAAGTTGTGAGTTAAATTGCAACAACAATAAAAGACTATAGTGTAAATAAAACAAAGCAATTGTTGTAGAAGAAAATACTATCCAAATGTATTTCCACTTAAAATTTCACTTTAAATTCAATATGTTACTTGCAGTTTCTTTGTAATTAATTTTTTAATTTTCTAGCAATTTCTCAGTGAAAATTGCCTCAGAAACCTTTGAGTTGGGTTGCAATAAATCTTAAAATTATTTAAATGTAGTTATAATAACATATTCTCAATAAAAATAAAACCCACTAAAAATAAAGATAATAGTAATAAAAAATAATAAAACAACAATAATAAAAGACACTATTAAACTGACATTATATTTTTGAATTTATTTATTTTTATTACAACGAAAGTACCAGAGATACATATCAGCTTAGTTTGGAGAATATTGTATTGGAAAAAGTGGTGCCTTGGAGACACAAACCAGCAGAATTGATCATGTAATAGCACTCTAACCCAACTCTCTCTGCCATCACTCCTGCAGGACCACGTGAAGGCTCAGTTGTCCAAGAAGACGCAGCTGCTGGCCATCATGAGCAGAAAGCACCAGGAACTGGAGAGCAGGCTGGATGACATGATCACACGCATCCACAAGGAGACACAGGAGATTAAAGAATTAGAGCAACAGCTTACTGATGGTGAGGACCTTTTTTTAAATGTTGTTTTTAACCTTCATTAGATAAAGGTAGCATTTGATCTGTTGTAATTTTATGGATGAATACAATATTTACAAAATCATCAAATAAGCTAAAAGAAACCATCTTCACTCTTTCAGGTCAGATCGCTGCTAATGACGCACTCAAGCGTGACCTGGAGGGCATCATCTCAGGTCTCCAGGAGTATCTGCAGGGGATGAAGGACCAAGCACGAAGAGCCCAGTTAGATTGCAGTCGTCTGCAGAGAGAGAAAGATGCTCTGCAACGCTTCCTGTGTGAGAAGGAGCTGCAGTGCACACAGCTGGAGAAAGAAGCTCTGAGTTCTACAAGCGCACAGGAGGTTGGAGTCTGTTTCTGACATAACAGAGCAGCAGTTTTAATACACCACTCTGTAATAAGTCAAATCAGCATTATCATATTGTTTGTTGTGTTATAGGAGCTTCAGTGTCAACAGCAGGTGTTGGAGGATCTGAGGAAGGAGAATGAAGAGCTGAAGCAGGCTCAGGGGCAGGTCAGTGAATATGAGGCAGAGCTGGAGACGCAACTGCAGGAGAGAGATACTGAGGCCACACAACTGAAGGAGGAGCTGGGCAGACTGCGTCAACTCAGTCAAGTAAGAAATGGGTTCATAGATTTTTTTTCATATTTGTGCATAATATAATGCCTTTTTTGTAAAGGCATAGTTCGCCTGAAAATAAAAATTCTACTCAAGTTTCTCCAAACGTTTTTACATTTCACATGTTAAGTCGTATATTCACGTTGTCTTTTTCCATAAAAATAGATTAGACTGTGACTAGTGCCTGTCAAGCTCCATAAAGGAATGACTCTCAGAACGACTCGTGCAATATATTTCAAATATTCTTTATATGTCCTCATCCATCTTTTCTTAAAATATCCTTCAACAACAAGCTGAAATTTCCATCACTATTCACTGAAAATCTTGTCTTCGGATCTTACATTTTCACATTCTTTCATGTGTATTATGAGAAAACATCAGTTTGCATTCATTTTGGAAAAACAGCTTGCTCATTAAACGTACACTACCATTCAAAATCTTAGATTCTTATGCTCACCATAGCTGATAAAAATGTATTAAAAATACTGTAAAACAGTGAAATATTATTACAATTTAAAACAACTGTTTTCTTCAGCCATTACTCCAGTCTTCAGTGTCATGTGATCCTTCAGTAATCATTCTAATATGCTGATTTGGTGCTTAAGAAACATTTTACAAAACAGCCTTTTAAATTTTAACATTGAAGTGGCTTCCACATTTACAGATGGAGCACTCTGCACTGCAGGCGGAGCTGCAGAAAGAAAAACAGGCAAAAGAGAACGCTTTGGCACAGATGCAGATGGCTGCCGACAGAGAGCTTAAGAACACAGAGCTTCTGCAACAGGTCAACACTCTTCAGGTGTGTTACTGCACAACAGACATCATACCAGAATAATAAAGCTCAGTCAGACTTTTTCCTCTATTGGAAAGAGAGTATTCTTGGAAAGACCAAAGGATGCACTATTTTCACCTCATTCAAACCCTTCTCAGAGCCTGTAAAAACGTGTGCTGTACATTCTGATGCTTGTTGATGTATGAGAATCATTCAACCTCCAGTATGACTCACATCTTTGAATCGCTGGCTGAAAATGGCTTTCACAGGAGGAAAGAGACAGTCTTAAGGAGAAGGTGGATGCTCTTCAGGGTGATTTGGAGCAGGTTAGGGAGGAGCTTCTTTGCCCAGAAAGTGTGGCTAAACATTTAGGAGAGCTGAGAAGAGGCATAGTTACAGGACAAGAGGAACTAAGGTATTATAGATTCTTATTGGATATTTTAGCAAATTATAATAAGTGGACTGTGGCTACAGATGTGTCCACATGACATGTCTTTATTATCCTGTCCTGTTGCAGCTTTAAAGACCTTGGGGAGCCAATGAACAAGAAATTCATGAGGCTACAACAGGAGGTGCATCGTGTGGTATCTGCTGCTCAGAGCGATAGAGACGAGGCCCAGCGCTGTCAGGACAGACTTGCTGGAGAGATGAGTTCGCTCAAAGAGAGACTCAGGAAGTACCAAGAAAGATACCAGGCTCAGGTGAGCTGATGTTGTGGAATTCAAGTAATCATTATTTGAAATAGACTTTTCAGTTACATTGCCATTTCTAAAGTTCAGATGCTCACATATTGCAGTATAATGTCTTAGTATGAAGAGATGCTGATCTTATTTTATTCCAGCAGGCAGCAGAGAGACGGGGTGAGGAGGCGGAGCTCCATAGATTGAGGAAGGAGCTGGAAGATGCTCAAGAGCAGCAGCACTTGATGCTGCAGCGTTTAGAGGAGACAGAAATGGACAGGGACCGTCTTCTTGCTGAATTAGAAGAACAAGATAAACAGGTGCCAGAATGAGAGTGATTGTTATTTTTATTTATTATGTATTATAATTTTTTTTTTTTTTGCTACCTTCTTGATTTTCTTCTGTTTTTTGCTCAATTTTTGAAAATTCGTCAGAGTGGCTGATTGGTTCTTCAGCCCCCCTCCTCCCCAGCTCCACCTGTCTAGATCTGCTATGAGGTTGAAATGTAATGTAATGTTAGGATTAGGGAACCTTAGCAATGAAAAAATGCTTTTGGACCCTGCGGACACTGCATTAGAGTTTATAGTTACCAATGCCATTAAAGAAATGCCATGATTAATTTATTTTACAATAGAGCTTAACTTGTATTTTACTTTGGATATTGCTTTCAGCAGCTATGTATTTAATAGTTTGTTGTCTTTCTAGGTGAAAGATGAGGAGAGTCAGACTCAGGAGCAGCTAGAATCTCTCAGTCTGGAGTTGCAGGCGCTCAGGAGATCATTTTCCTCTGCTGACAGAATGGCTGCCCAACAACTGACGGCAGCGAAGGACAAACTTCACTCTCTTCATAGCACTATAGAGAAAATACATCAGGAGAAAGCAGCGGTAAGACACGAGGCAGACTACTTGAGATCTTTCGGGACCAAAATCTATGTGAGAGAAGTTCACTGATGATGATCTGTTTATATGTATGTAGAATGCAGAGGAGTTACAGAGCACCAGGATTCAGGCTGTCCAGGCCATTCAGGACTTGGCTAATGCTGAAGCAGAAATTGAGGTTCTCCAGAAGCTTTTGAGAGATAGGGTAATCTGTCTGCTCAGAATCTTCAGACTTCGGTCTTCAGTTTTATCCTCCTTTCCACTCCAATATTCTGAATATGATTGTCTCTAGTAGCAGTCACACTGAACTTTCAGATTGGTTGTGAAGTTCAGTAGTCAACATTTGAAGTGGATTAAAACCTTTCATCAAAGTTGTCCTAAAACCAAAACAATACCCGTTCTTGTCTTAGGACAACTTTGATGAACTTTTTTTGATCCACTTCAAATGTTGACTACTGTAGGTAGGAGATAGTGTTGAATAAAGTAAAAAGATACCTTTAGTTTACTAATGTACTGTCCACACCTCTATATGTTAACGCATTATCTGATTTCTGTAGGTTCATGAGACAGATGGGAATCTCAACAGTGTCCCAATCTCTAGTATTCAACAGCAAGAATTGGACAGATTAAACCAAACCTTGAAAAGACAACAGGCCCAAACCAAACGTCTCAGAGATCAACTAGCACAAGGCAAAGCAGGTTTGTTTGCCATCTTTACATAGCAGCCCCTCAAAACACCCTAGCATCATGGTGGCATGTTTTGTGGGCAAGCACCATGCACATTTCCTTCAAGGCAAAAATGGAACTTGTTATATATTGTGGTTTGTTTAGCTAACAACGGAAATCTAGAAGAGCTGCTGGAAGAGATTGGAGCACTGAGGGAGACTCTCCTACAGCAGAATAACTTCCTGTCCAGTTTAGGAGATCCCCTGCCAAACACAGGATGTTGGTACTATGTACCATCAAATCAAAATGTAAGAAATCATGTTTGGAAACATTATTTTAGCATGAGAAAAGGAATGCACTTGTAAATGTAAATGCCAGTTTTTTATTGTAATCAGCATGTTATTTGTCCTCAGGCCCCTAGTTTTGGATCTCAGGGCACACAAGACTCAGGACTGGACTCTGTGCCCCCACAGTCCCCTGAGAGAGGCCGGCGGTCCGGCCACGGAGCACACAGGGAGAGAAGACCTCCTATTAATCGAGGATACTGGGTCTATTCCCCCCATCCGCACGCTCATAGAAAGAGAGGCAAGTGCCATGGAACCCCAATTCAGAGTCATCATGGTCAATATCATGTCAGCGCTGTAATATATGTCCTCATGTCTACTCAGATGCACAGATGTTCAGAGACAGTGGAAGAGAGAGCGATATAGAAGGCGTGTCTGGAACACGCTTCACGCCTCCATCAGTTTCTGCTGTATTTACTCTACCTGATGGTACTGCTTTTCCTCCTGGATCATTTATCTACAATCACCCTGTGCCTGGCCTTCCCATTGGCTCAAGTACAGTCCTCTATGGGCCGCCCCCTGATGGAGCCAGGCTGGTGTATGGACCTCCTCCCAGCAATCTTACTATTCCTCTGGTGCCCAGTGGGACGCTGCACTGTAATGTGCCTGGACATCAGGACTTGGTATGAGATATGTAGATTTCAACTTAATTAAGCACATTATTTCCCGTTGAGCTACACTGCAATGTTACATTGATTTTAATGTACTGTATAAATGTTGCAAAAGATATTCTGCTCTTAATCAGAATTTGGTCATATTCCGGTTATGTGTGCTATACTTCAAAAGTTTAGGATCAGTAAGTTTTTTGTTTGTTTGTTTGTTTTTAGAAATTAATACTTTTATTCAAGGACACGATGAAAAGTTACATTAAAGACATAATTGTTGCAAAATATTTCTATTTCAAATTAATGCTGTTGAACTTCTATTCATCAAAGATTCAAAGAATTGACGATAATAAGAAGAAATGTTACTTGAGCACCAAATCAGCATATTAAAATGATTTCTGAAAGATCGTGTGACACTTTTTATTTATTATTATTCTTTTTTTTTTTTTTTAATATTATTTCACAATATTCCTGTTTTTACTGCAGTTCTGATCAAATAAATGCAACCTTGGTGAGCATAAAAGACTTCTTTCAAAAACATAAAAAAAATCTCACCGACCCCAAACTATTGAATGGTAGTGTACATGTAAATTTCCATTATTTTCAAGATAAGTAGTCTTGGTTTGTGTTTCAGGAGCGAGATCTGAAGAAGGCAGAGCGTAGGCTGAGAGAGGAGTGTGCCGATAGAGCTCACAGTGAGAAAGAGCAGCAAGCACTTCAGGACAAAACAACAGACTTACAGCAGGAAATCAAACATCTGCGCAGGACTGTCCACACACTGCAGCGCCACACGTCAGTCAGCATGTCAACACCAATTTATCTTACTCAATATAGACTTAACATAACACATTACGCCTCTGAAATGTACACTACATGTGTATAAAGTATCATGTTCCTTTCTGTTTTTGGTTCATCAGGAGTGGGCTGGAAAGCTCCTTATCACATGCAGAGGAGGAGCAGTGTGTCCTGGGAGAGGTGGAGTGTGTGGAGAAAACCCTGCTGAAGCGCAGAGCAGAGCTCAGAGAGGCCGACAGACTGCTGCTAGAGGCTGAGACAGAGCTCAAAGACACTGGAGCCAAGGTCTGACACTACTGTTCCTCACTGTTCCTAACTTGACTATGTTTTTCAGTGCCATGACAAAAGTGCAGTGTAGCTCATGTCCTCTCTCTCGCTTCATTGCTTTTCTGTCATTTCTTCTGTGTCATATATAATAATACAGGTAGATCTAAAAAAATTAGAATATCATGAAAAAGGTCAATATTTTTTGTCACTCATTTCAGAAAGATTTTGCCTGACAATCCTCTCAAGGCTGCGGTTATCCCTTTTGCTGGTGCACCTTTTCCTACCACACTTTTTCCTTCCACTCAACTTTCTATGAATATGCTTGGATACAGCACTCTGTGAACAACCAGCTTCTTTAGCAATGAACTTTTGTGGCTTACCCTCCTTGTGGAGGGTGTCAATGACTGTCTTCTGGACATCTGTCAAGTCAGCAGTCTTCCCCATGATTGTGTAGCCTACTGACCCAGACTGAGAGACCATTTAAAGGCTCAGGAAACCTTTGCAGGTATTTTGAGGTAATTAGCTGATTAGGGTGTGACACCATGACTTTCCAATATTGAACTTTTTCACAATATTCTAATTTTCTGAGACACTGAAATTTGGGTTTTCGTTATCTGTAAGCCATAATCATCAACATTTCAAGAAATAAAGGCTTGAAATATTTCACTCTATGTGTAATGAATCTATATAATATATGGGTTTCACTTTCTGAAATGAGTGACAAAAAATATTGACCTTTTTCATGATATTCTAATTTTTTTAGATGTACCTGTATATAATAATTCAGTCATCACTTCCTGTGCGATAATTATTTAGCTAAATATTGCTGTTTATCAGTGTTTTTTGAATTAGTATATAAATTATTTAAATTAAGGCTTTTATTTGTTTTGTCCTCGTTTAATTCTTTTGTGTATATTTATATTAGTTTGGCTTAAAAGAGTAGCTTGACTACTGTTAGCTTTCCCAACACCGGTCTTACTAAATATATACATCGCCTTATAAGAAGATGCTAATGATGTGATGCATGTGTGTTTGCAGACTAAAGAGAGCGTGAAGCGCTACAATGAGGCCAGGAGGCGAGTGGAAGAGACAGAACGAGAGCTTGTGGAGATGGAACAGAGAGCTCAAGACAGTGCCACACAGCTGGTGCAAACCAAACAACAGCTCAGGTAAACACAACTGCAACACATTTCTCAGTCTGAATCCTTAAAGCTGCTGTGTGTAATTTATACAGCATCCAACAGAATTGCAAAAATAACGACAGTTTCGAAAATGTTTACCAAATAATTTTTCCATCTGCCATTGTTCAGGATAAAAGGTAGAGCAGTGTTGAAGGCACCACAGTGTATACACTTTTTGGTGAAATCAACTTTTAAATAAAGCATGACAGCAGCATTTTAGGCTGTTCTGTGAGAGTGTATCAAGTTTTGTTTGAGCTGGAGCTATTAGCGAAAATTGAGACTTGTAAATGTGCTGCTGCAGGAATCTTCAAGAGGAGGTTGAGGAGCTGCAGAAAAGAAAACAGGGCCAAGAACACACCCTACATGAAGTAGAGGAGGTCCTCGCATGTCAAGATGCAAAGTTTCAAGAACTCAACAGAAAGCTGGAGAGAGCAACTGTCAGGTGTGACAACTATCATTACAGTAAATCACTGAATGCAGGAAATTTCTCTCCACTGAACTGTCTGTCTCTTCTGTATAGACTGGAAACTGCTGAGAAAGAGCTCAGAAAGACCCAGAGCCTGGAGGTGAAGCTCTTGCAGAGCTGCAGAGAGACAGAAGACTGTCTGACACAACGCAATACAGAACTGGACGAAGTCAACACTCAGGTAACAATTAAGATTAAATAGCTTGTAAATACATTTATAATGCAACAAATTACTTTGGTTCAAATTAATGTTGTTCTTTTGAACTTTTTAGTCATCTTTTTTTAATCAATCACAGTTTCCACAAAAATATTAAGCAGCACAACTGTTTACAACATTAATAATAATAATAAATGTTTATTAAGCCCCAAATCAGCATATTAGAATGATTTCTGAAGGATCATGTGACACTGAAGACTGGAGTAATAATGCTGATAATTCAGCTTTAACATCACAGGAATAAATTACATTTTAAAATATACTTAAAATAGAAAACAGTTATTTATTTATATTAAATAGCAGTAATATTTCACAATATTGCTGTTTTATGTGTGATCAAATAAATGCAGCCATTGTAAGTTTTACAAAAAAAAGAGAACGGATTGAACGGTAGTGTGTAGCTTAAAAGACTTTATGGGTTTCTTGTGTGGGGGTACAGGTGGTGTTGCAGCAGGAGGAGCTGTCTTTGCTGGACAGGAAGATGGAGCAGTGGACAAAGGAAGAGGAAGTGATGAGAGTTAGTGTGGAGAAACACAGGCAGGGCCTGTTGGGTGTGCTCAGACAGGGAGAGGAGGATGCCCAACTCTTACACCAGCGCATTCAGGTTTTCACATGCACAAAATATTAGTGCAGTGTTTAAATATCTAGGAAGAACTTTTGATGAATACTTATGAACGGTCTGGATATGTGTAGGAGCTCCATGTGGATGTGCAGTCTCTGGCCGTGCAGAAGGGAGAGCTGGACTCTCAGCTGTCTGAGAGGAGAACCAGACTGGCACAGTATAAGAAAGAGCAGCAGAAGGAGGAGGAAACCCTGCAGAACCTCCATTCAGCCATCAAAAAACATAAAGCAGGTCTGTTACAATAGAGTGGCATGTCAACATCTGGCTCAACCAATTGTGTGAGTGGCAGATGAAAGGTGTAAAGAGAGAAGGGCTGTTTTGGAAACCTCTTTACTGTTTCCATTACAGTGCTAAACAGTTAGCAATGACCGGCGTGAGATGGTTTCTGGCCAGTTGCCGGAACAGTCACTTTACTCTGAGGGCCAGTCGTTTGTTGCCATTATTTATTGATCGTGTACATCCATTAGTTGCTCTTTTTGGTCTGGGTTTCTGTGGTATATTCTACATTAGTGACAATGTAAGTAGATTTACTAAAATAAAGAAACCTAGTTATCTGCTGGATAATAGAAATGAGGTTATGTCAAAACTAAAAAAAAATGTTGCAGTTTTGAAAGTACCAGTAAGATGTGTTAGAATTTACAAACAAAGTAATTTTTTTGCATCATAGGCTGTCGTTTACCACCAGCAAAATAAATGTATAGTTAAGTTAAAAATGTATAGTTACATTTTACCTGAATACTCTGTCATTTTCATCGTTTTTTAATTAATTTTATTTTTGTAAAGAAAGCATGTAAAGAAATCTACAAATATTTCTAGCAAATATAAAAATGCATTGTAAATATAAAAATGTATCCCATTGAAATTATAAAAATGTATCTTTTGTGGTGGGTCCAGTGAAAATGTAAAGCAAAAGTAAAAAGATTACTGCAGAAAAGATTGCAAAACAGATGCTGCTTGTGCAGAAATGCCTTTTTTTAACAAACTTTTTCAAACTTATTTTTGAAAGCTGACAGAGTGGAAAAATCTGCAAATAGTATCAGTTTGGGAAATATTGTGGTTCACCTAATTAATGTTCAGATGTGTGGAATTTGTATTTAGAGCTGAAGCATGTGTTGGAAATGGTCCAGTTGGAGATTGGAGAATTAGAGGGTGTGAAGCTTCAGCATAACCAGAAACTGGACCAGCTAGAGAAGAGCCAGGAAACTCTACTGCAGGTCAGTCCTAAGCATTTAACTTTTACCTGTACTGTCTGTGCTGATGATTAATGTAAGACTGGAGTAAGTTGTGAAGTTAACATTGGAGTGTCTGCTGCTCAGTTGCATGTGGAACTGCAGCGTGTGCAGCAGGAGCTGCAGGAGCAGTGTGGTGAGGCTGAGGGTCAGATGAACCTGCTGGAGAAAGAGAGAGCAGAGCTGCACACCCTCCAACAGAAAAGCCTCGACCTGCAGCAGCAAACAGACACAGCAGTCCAAGAGAGGAGCAGCCTGCAGGAACAGTGCAGAAACCTGGAGGCCAGACGGACACACGCTCAGAGGTAATGTATGGAAAATTTCAAAGATTTTCTCATGTTTTATTGGCATTGTCTGTACAATCATCTGAGACTTTCGAAACTGCCGTGTCAATATTTGATAGAGCTGCCACTTTGTTGTTGGTGGTTCTGTTATTATCATTATGACAATTATGATTTCAGATTCATCTGCTCCTATATGACTTGAAAAAAATAAAATCTTATTGTGGTTGGTTGATTTTTGCATTGATCAGTCATTTACAGGTCCTTCTTGTCTAAGTGATCAGTTCTTGGCCGGAATAATTAACAATAGCTTTGTTTTAATACAAGTTAAAAAAATAAATGAAAGTTTAATTTACCAAAAAATCATCCATGTATGCCTTCCCACATATTATTATTATTTTGTCTCGGCCTAGGGGAGAGAAACATACTGGATGAGCAAAAATTCAAGAGAACAAAATTGACACTTATGAGAAAAGTGATTTATTTTTCATAAATATGCATAAAAATACAGATGGAAATCTGGTTATCTGGACTAGACATCATGTTGAAATACTCTTATATAGTGCACTTTTTGAGGGGACAACCATATTGTAGTGGTGTCCAGAACCAAAGTAGCCATTGAGTGTATGTCCAATGTACACTAAATGGAAAGAGAATACCCATAATACACTTTTAGGGCCATGCAAAATGAGTTCCTGGGTCTTAATTATTAAATTGTTTAATTAAGGTTTATACAAGTTAGTTTCTATGACAGATTTTGGGATTGTTACATTACTACTGAAGCTTGCAAGCACAAACTACGGAAAAGGGGCAGCCTTTCTGGCACACTGAGTGTCCGAATTTGCTCACACGTTTTCATCCAGTCCTTCAAGTGCACTATATTATTGGACTGATGTAGGGAATAGTGAATGAGGGTATAACCTCTGACTCTTTGAGGCTAATGCTAGCACTACTTCAGTCCAGCCGTACTTCAGTGAAAAAAATTAGCTGTTTAAATCTTCTAAAATGATCTAGACTTGATAGGATTCATGTTTATGGTGTAGCTTTAATGGAATGTATTGCTGTGGTTTCAGGTGTTTGGAAGCAACAGAGACGAGGGCGAGGGCGGCAGAAACAGAGCTGCTAAGACTACAGACTGAGCTGGACAAACTACAACAGGACCAGAAACACGCACACGACCTGCATCAGGAGATCAGCAGAGACACGGCAGCCTTGCAGCAACAGCGTGAGGGTATCCGCTCAACAGTCTCACTTTAACATCAGCTCTTATGTGTTTATTTTAATCAACACACTAAGATGCTTGTTTTTACCCACAGAGGAGTTGAGCAGATTGAAGAAACAGCTGGTGGAATCCCAAACTCAGTTAGATGAGATCAGAGAGGTGAGTTTACAGCAAGACGCTGCTGATCTATTGGAGGTTGCTGTCCTGTAGCATGAAATGTGTTTCTTTTGTTTGTTGTCAGGAGGTGAAGGCTGCAAGAAGGCAGCGGGAAGAGCTTGTGAAGCAACAGAAGGCGCAAAAGGCCGAACTGCAGGAGAAAGAGGAGAAGATCAGGAGGAGACAACAGAAGCTGGACAGACTGGGTCAACAGCTGCAGGAGCTCAAGGCAGAAGTAGTTATGAAACAGACACAGCTTGAAGAACATGAAAAGGTGAAGTGACACACTGTCATCTGACAGACATTTTTTCATATCCTTTATCCTTTGAAACTGGATGATGAATGATCTTAAAGGCATAGTCCAAAAGTCACCATTTATTCACCCTTTATTAAAAGTCCTTTATGGTTTTCTTTTAAAATCTCAATTTTCAATCTTAAAATACTTTATTGGAATGATAGTGTTTACATACAATAATTTACATACAGTAAAGCTGTGGCTTTTATCTCACGGTTGCTTTTTTAAATACTCATGTATTTTAAATACAATAGTGTGCAGGCCTTTTTTGCTACTTTTTACCATTATGAAGAAAAATACTTTTATTTAATACACGAGTTTCACAATTTGAGTTGAATTACTGAAATAAATGAACTTTTCCATGACATTCTAATTTATTGAGACGCACCTGTATGTACAGTGATAGTCTATGATTATATTGACCGAAGCAGTAGTTGGTCTTTTGAGGGAGTGCAGCTAAAAAATGAATTTTGCTGCATTTTTTTGGGTAACTCTCTTCCCTCCCAGTAACGTCTCCATTTGATCTGTTTTTGAAGAACTGGGAAACTGTGGCAGACTTTGAGTTTGTCAAAGCATTATGTCCGAGGAATGATGTGGGCTACCCGAATTCGAGTCATTTTCTGGGGGTCTTAGGGTAATGAGGTCATATTTGTGTCCTGTGTGTAGCTGGTGAGGGTGCAGCAGCAGCAGAGTACTGATCTGGAGCTGCAGCACAGGCTGAGGCAGAAGAAGTTGCAGTCCCAGCTGCAGGCAGTAGAGAGCGCTCTGGCCCTCAGGCTGGACCAGATAGAGCAGGTCGCAGCTGCAGAAATGGACCTGCAGAGGGAGCGCAAACAGTGCACTGCACTACAAGAGCAGGTGGATAAACTAGGTGAGCTGCATGAGCAACATTGCCATGTGTTCCCTTACATTTAGCCTGATAAATGCAGATCGGCTTGCCTTTGTTGTTCTGAAGTGTGAGTGTGTGTTTAGAGCAGGAGGTATGTGAGCAGGACTCAAGACTCCAGCATGCTGTTGAGGAGACCCATCACCTGCAGGAGGCACGTCAGGAGGCCCAAAGCAAACACAGCCACACAAACAGGCAAAAACTGCAGGGAGTGGAAAAGGTGATTGGCACACTGATCCATAATTACTACACTGCCAATTTAATGGACCATAGAGCTGTTGCATAAGTGCTACAGCATTAAGGGCATTAACAGTATTAAATGGATAGTTCACACAAAATTAAATGTTGTTCCAACCCTGTATGACTTATTTCTTCTGTGCTACATAAAGGAAAGTATTTTAAAGAATTTCTTCAGGGGTTTTTTTGTTTTGGTATATATTTGTAAATGTACTTTAATTATATGCACAAAATCATTCTTCAAAATATCTTCTGATATATCTTCATGCTGTTTATTTCAGTGTTACTTTAGTATTATTTGTATACTATTATAGTATTTATTAATATTTTGAATTAGAGTTTATTTTAATATTTTTGGTTTTCTTTTCAATTTTAAATTTAAGTTTTAGTAATTTTATGTGATAATTTTATGTTCTTTTTATTATTTTAATAATTCTTTATATTTCTATTTAGCTTTTATTTATGTAATTTTACTACTTCAATGTAAATATTTTAGTAATTTTTTATGTTCTTTTGTCATTTGTATTAGTTTTAATTATAAAACTTATATTTCATTATATTTCATTTTAGTTATTTCTATCTAGCTTAACTTATTTTCATTGTTTCATTTCAATTTTAATTTGATTTTAGTACTTCAACGTAAACTTATTTTATTTCAGTTGACAATGCAACATTCTAAGTTTTTTTGTTACATTTTTTCATCTAAAGTTTATATTTTATTTTATTTCAGCTTTATTTTAGATATATAAATGTAATTAATAATATCAACACTGTTAAGGTTATTTATCTGATATTTGGCCATTTTAAGGTTATCAGCATTGGCTTGCTTAGCCAACTATAACAAGTGGTTGTAAAATATTTGAAGAAATGAGACTGCCATATTTCATAAAGCAGTAATCCAATAGAATTAGACTGTAAGTATGATACTGTCATGATTGGGTATATTGTGCTGACTTTATTATTTCAACATTCCTTTATTTTACAAAGTCACACTCCGGCTGTGTGCTTTGCTATGGTTTATAGCCGTCAGACTAACTTGAGCTTGTTTCAGGAGCGTGTACGGCTCCAAAGGGACCTGCTGACTGTGGAAAAAGCTGCTCAAGAAAACCATAAACAAGCCAGAACACTGCAGGAACAGCTCAGAACCATTTCCCAAGAGCTGCTCTGCCTCAGAGACAAGGTACAAACAGGAAATAGCACTGTAACACACCACATCTGTTTGCTGTAATAGATCTGTTGCAGATAAACATATTTGTTCTACTTGTTTGGGCTAATTTCTGAAGCACATGTGCTAATCAGTAAATATGAGGAAGATGAATGGCTGTCATGTGCCTCTCTCAGTTGCAGAGCCAAGAGGAGGGCAACGCTCGGCTGTGTGAGATCAAGGACTCTGTGCGCTCTGTGAGGTCACAGGTGAAAGTGGAGCTTGACAGTGGGCTGAAGGAGCTGGAGCCGCCCTCTAGTGCCTCCTCAGACACAGACAGCCTGAAAGAGAACCATCACGATGTTACACTATCCGTGGGGAACCCAGCATACAACACTAAGGTGAGCCTTTCCATATGCACCTCCTAAACAAGTGTTTTAGTATGGGAGGTATGGGTGTAAAAATGCACAGATTACTTTAAAGCAGTGGTTCTCATGTAGGGGACCGGGTCCGTCTTGATGACAACTATGAAAATTATTTCAAATAAATCAAATCGAGCACTAAAATAGGTTAAAACTACTAACCTAAACAACGAAATCTAAATATTTATGATTTAAATTCACCTTTCTTAAAGGGATAGAGCCCAACAATTCTGTCATAAATTACTCACCTAAACTCTGGGGATATTTTGAAGAATGATGGTAACCAAACCATTTCGGTTGTCACTGACTTCAGTTGTATGGACAAAAAATACAATGGAAACCAGATGGAACTGAAACTGTTTGGTTACCAACATACTTTCATTTTTGGGTGAACAATCAGCTTTCATTTAATGTTTCTTCGCAGAACCAGGGTTTCCACTGTTTTGGAAAACCTTGATATACTGTATGAAGTAGCATCATTTTCTAGGCCTGGAAAAGTCAGGTAAATTCATAAAATCTTCAAATGCAATGGGCATTGTTTTTTATAATGAATACACATTTTACTAGTTATGGCAAGCTTTAAAATATTTTATCAGGTAGCAGTCGCGTAAAAATATATTTTTAAATCCTTATCCTAATTCATTATCCAGGATATTGTTAATGACTAGAATAACCGTAGAATAATTATAATTGAAATTAAATAATTATTTTTAATTTACAGAAACTAGGCCTGCCCGTAGATTATAGTACGTTTTGAAAACAAAATTAAGAGGCTTTTGAACATTGTTGTGGACTGCAGTGGCCTTGGAGTCAAAAAAAAGTTGTCAACCACTGCTCTAAAGTAACATTTACTTAATTTTACAGCACTGAAAAAAAAATTAAAATTACCAAAAAGTAGCTCATTTAAAATATTTTATCAGGTAGCAGTCGCGTAAAAATATATTTTTAAATCCTTATCCTAATTCATTATCCAGGATATTGTTAATGACTAGAATAACCGTAGAATAATTATAATTGAAATTAAATAATTATTTTTAATTTACAGAAACTAGGCCTGCCCGTAGATTATAGTACGTTTTGAAAACAAAATTAAGAGGCTTTTGAACATTGTTGTGGACTGCAGTGGCCTTGGAGTCAAAACAAAGTTGTCAACCACTGCTCTAAAGTAACATTTACTTAATTTTACAGCACTGAAAAAAAATTTAAAATTACCAAAAAGTAGCTCATATGACTTTGTTTTGAAGATTTCTTCAGCTCATATCTTATTTCTGCTTATGTATTTTCAAACCTGGCACTTCTGCAAACCATATATCATTAATGCATCAGGAGTTGAGATGCAGTCAACAGTGCTAATGTTGATCTTTTGCTACAAACAGGATGAACAGTGGCGAGGCGAAGCACTGAGGGAGAGACTGAGGCAGCAGGAGGACCACTTCAAGGTACAGCCAAATCTTGATCATTTGATAAGCTAACAAACTTTGAGACATTGAATTGTATTTTGTCTTAAAATTTTAAATCTGAGTCTGTCCATGCTATCCAGGTTCAACTGCGCAGACGCATGTTCTCCCAGCAGGAAGTTCTGAGTCAGCGCAGACTGCAGACTGAAGGCAGCATTCAGGGTCTGCGCAGACATGTTGACAAACTGGACCAGCTCCTCAGCAACTCTTCCAAAGACTCCTATTATTTGAGTGACTAGGAAGCTCTGCCAAAACAGAAACAATACTCTACTGAGCCTCATTGACATGAGGAAATATCAGAAAAGTATCCAAGCAGCATATGTAAAGAAGGAACTAATTTCCATTATTTGTCAGATTATGAAAGCAGGTGGTTACAGAGGAGTACAGATCTTATCAGATGAGCAGTTTGATTAAACCCGCATCAACCAGAAAAGCACAGAGAGAGCATTGAGCCAGATCCACAAGACCATCTCAGTGACTTCCTGCTTCAGTTAGAGCAGAGGCTGGATGTTTCAACCTTCTTTATGCCAGAAAACTAGGCTGGCATCAGCGCTTTCCATACACAAATAAGAAAACTGAAATTTGAGGTAAAAATAAGATGGTGAAAGTTTATTCTCTACCTCTTGATTTGTTCTTGTAGCTTTATGAAATTATTTTTAACACAAACCGGTATGTGCCTTCTTAACGTTTGCTCATGTTAAAATAGACAATGTCTTGTGAGTGTTTACAGGTGAAACAGATGGAGGAAGGTTTCATCATGTGATGTCATTGATGCACTCATGTCGTTGCAAAAAAAGAAAAACAGGCCGTGCTCTGGAATGAATGTTCATTTTTACATGACTGTTGTCAAAAATGACCTTGTATTCAAAGCCAATATATGCAGAGTATTTATTACAGCACTTCTCTTTATATAGTTTGTCTCAAATCAAATACAACTTAAATTAAGTGTGCAATAGTCTTTCTTTCATGTGCTTGTCCAGTTTCTCGTCTCATTATTGCTCATATACAGTGCGACCAATCGTGTATGTGGACAAAAACACAGTCTACAGTATTGTCTTTATTAACATAATTACAAACAAAAGTCACTTACAGAAGACATAACTGAGCAGAAGATAAATTTTTGCAGATGTCATTAAGATGTGGAAAAAGCAAGACGGTAGGCGCAAATTAAAAATGGATTTTCAGCTTACAAAACAACATATCTAAAATCTACCATAATACACAAATTTAATAGAAAATCATATTTGGAGTGCTTGTTTTTGCCTTTTTATGTTCATTGCAAATGTTGCATGATGCTGGTTGTCGCATCAGCCCGTTTGAAGTTCTTTTTTCAAATTGCTGTACTAATCAGATCTGGGCCGAGTTTCCCCACAATTATGTTTCTCATGCCTATTTGTTACATATTCATAACTTTTAAGATATTAATAACTCCTTTAGGGGAAACCATGATGTCTGTATTAAGCAGTTGTATCATGCATCATGCTCAAGAAACCTTTAAGAAACTCAGCTCTGTGCAAAAACATGATCAGTGTTTGGAAATCAATTTAATGGAATGCTTTTGAAAAGGCTCTTTCAAAATCTCTATTACAAGTGAATTGCTGGAATTCTTTCGATAAAAGCTATACGAGGGTTTTGAATAAAACGGGCAGCACATCAGGGGGAACAAAAGCATATAAGGCAACTGACATTATCAATGTAAAAACAATATGAACATCTTGATATGATGAGGGTTTGCTGGGCCTGAACATTCGGTACATGATTCTCCTGACGGTCTGTTTTTCTTAAGCTACTGTGATGTTGAAATTTTTACAGATGCTCAAGAACAGACCGAAGGGGATCTGAAACCTCATAGTATGAAAGACTTTAGACCTCAGTAACACAAAACAAGCTCCTGGCCCTCGGAAAACCGAATCAAAACTGCAAAGTGCGGAAAACATTCTTCAGGACCTAAAATGTGTCCCGTCCTTTTCAATATATTACTATAACAGTTACTAAATTAAAACAACTGTCTGAATCGACTGATTTTTTTTTTTTACAATGGACCTTCCATTGAGATTCTTCTCAAAACAATACTAATCCTGTATAGTACATGTATATTATTTCCTGAATAGGTACAAACAGGGATAAATATTTGGTGATTGGATGTGAAACTGCAAAAACTAATTTAAAACAATACAATATTTCAGTTTTAGAACTTTTAACAAAATGTTACAATATTGATGCATATCCTGCTGATCACTTCATCATGTCAACACGAATAACGTCTGCCAATATTTCTGTTTCATTTACATTACTCTAGTATTCAGACAGCTCCTGTACATGAGATGTTTAGTTTATGGTTATGCACATCACGTCTTTAAAGGATAAACCCAGCATTTCTTCAGTTTATCGACAATAATCTTCTCTCTTCAGGTTTAGTGTTCAGCGGAGGAGCCGTCCTCCCTCGAGTGCTTCCTGAGAGCACTGGGATGTGTGCGTAAGAGAAATAAGCAAAACAGCTGAGGGAAGACAGGAGAAGAGGAGGAAGGGAAGAAGAGAGCAGTAAGGAGGGAATTAATTTCGTTACACCTCCAGAGCCATCTGGCCCCAGACTCCATGAGCAATCATACCGGAAGGGGAGAAGCTTTTAGATGCAGAGGGACGCAAACGTGGGATGTGGGAGAAGAAGGAATCGAGAAATAGAGAGAGAGTGAAGTCTTCATGGTCATTAACAGCTGCAGCCCTCCTTCTGGGGCTGTGCGTCACTGCTGAGCCGGCCACCCTGGGGAGCGGTGGGCTTATGCTGGACCCCTGACTCGGCCGCGTTCAGGTCCAGGCTGCCGTCCTGAATGTTCTGGTAGATCTTCTTTGCGGCTTCAAGGAACGCATCCTCCACATTCTCGCCTCTGTTGGAGGGACATTTGCAGAGATGCTAAAGAGGACTGAAATGTGAAATACATTCTACAGATGAAGAGTGTATGCTGTGCCGGCAGATGGTCTAAAGGCCACTTACGTTTTTGCGCTTGCCTCGAGGAATAACAAACCTGTTTCAAAAAATTGGAGATGTGAAACTGAGCGTGGAGTGTCCTACAATGTACAATGAACCGCTTCATCATTTTGATCTAAAAGCAGTTCAGTTTAAAGGAAGTGTTCACCCAAAAATGAAAATTTGTTTAAAATTACCCTAGATGTAGGCGAGTTTGTTTCTTCATCGGAACAAATTTGGAGAAATTTTGTATTACTTCACTTGCTTACCAACTTGCTTTGCAGTGAATGGGTGCCGCCAGAATGAGAGTTTAAACAGCTGATAAAAAACATCACCATAATCCACATGTAATGACTCCAGTTTATCAATGAATGTTTTGTGAAGCAAAGCGATGAGCGTTTATAATAAACATAACCCATCATTAAGGCATTTTAACTTTAAACCATTGCTTTCTGCTAAAATACGAGACCTCTATTCATAATATTGCTTTCTCCAATAGAAGTCGTCTCGTCTTAATCAGTAGAGAAATATGCACAGATCAATCACTGTTTACAAGCGAAAACAGTCCAAAACAGTTCTAAACAAATATGTTTGTGGATTTTGCTGTTAGAACAACAGGGGATGGTTATGGACTGGTATTTTGGCCAGAACTGACATTTTAAAAAGCCTTAATGATGGATTTGTTTCTTACAAACATGCAGATTTCCGCTTCACAAGGTGTTAACTGATAAAATGGAGTCATGTGGATTATTGTGATGTTTTTATCAGCTGTTTGAACTCTCATTCTGACGGCACCCATTCACTGCAGAGGATCCACTGGTGAGCAAGTGCTGTAATGCTAAATTTCCCCAAATCTGTTGAGATGAAGAAACAAACTCACCTACATCTTGGTTGCTTTTAGCAAATTTTCATTTTTTGGTTAACTATTCCTTTAACAAAAACCACTTGCCTAAATAAGACCTTGAATATTCTAACTTGCGTTTTCTTCTTAACCAACCACCTTACCGTTTTCTTCAGCAAACTGCTTGGCCTCTTCATATGTGACATCACGCTGGGCTTCTAGGTCTGCTTTGTTACCAATTAGAATGATCACCTGAGGAAAGATTCAGATTGTCTTACACAGGCTCAAGTTTGGTCTTTGTGCAAACCACATCTGCAGTTAAAATATGTATGAAGCTCCAACACCATTCACTCAAATGGAAATGTAAAGGAATCATTTACCAAGTTTGGACTGTTGCTGAAGCTAATAAGGAACTTACAGTATTGGGATTGGTGAGATTCCTGGCATCAGTCAACCAGCTGCTGAGGTGATTGTATGTGCTTCGCCTGCAAACAACACGAATCGCATATGTTCCTTGTTGTGACTTTTAAAAATAATATGATAATAAGCGCAAATCAAAAGGTAACATCAAACAGGTAATGTCAATGCAATCAGAGCAGAATACTGGTCTACCTGGTGATGTCATACACCATGAGGGCCCCTGCGGCTCCTCTGTAGTAGCTGCGTGTGACGGCGCGGAATCTCTCCTGCCCTGCAGTGTCCCAAATCTGAAGCTTCACCTTCTGCCCACTCACTTCAATAATCCGTGTGCCAAACTCAACGCCAATAGTATGAGGACAGTCGGCCATAACTAAAAAGAGTGAATAAAAAAAAAAATTATTTTAGACTAAATAAAAGGACTTTTCATTACAAAATGACAAAAGGTTTGTAACCAATAATCAACATAAAAAGGATAACATATATATATATATATATATATATGGTAGTGTTGTCAAAAATACAGATTTTTTTTTTTGATACACAGATACTTATATGCTTCAAACTGTTTTGATACTCTTTTTCCACAATAGCTCATGATCTGGTAATTTTAGCATTTTATAGTGGCTCGATTCACAGTAAATGCTGTGAACTTCAAACTTCACAGTTTGCATGTGACCGTCCCTTGGGAAGATCGCTTGGAAGAAGCTTTTGAAAGGAAGCTCTCCAAGTATGAAGGACTCGTCAGCGACTGCAAGCAGGCAGGATGGAGAGCGAGGTGCATCCCAGTTGAAGTTGGATGTAGGGGGTTTGCAGCACGTTCCTTGGCCAGAGCCTACAGAGAGCTGGGCATTGAGGGAGCGAGCAGGAGGGTAGCTATACACAGCACCACAGAAGCAGCAGAGAGGGCTTCAAGGTGGCTATGGCTAAAAAGAGGAGAGCCATGGAGTACTAAGTAGCCAGCCAGCTGGACACAAGCTGGGGTCTGATCAGCCTCAGCTGGGTCACCTGGAGGAGGGTGTATGATGTTGAAAGACCCGAAACACCCGATGATTCCAGGAACATCACTGATCATGTGTCCAGCGGCATCAGAAGATGTATGTGCACAACATGCATTTAAAAAATTCAACATATACCAGTTAAGCTTTGTTTTCACATTCCATAATCTCCATTTTTGTGGACAGATCATTACAGCTTTTTTACAAGATTTGCAATCAATTGTAGATATGCAATTAAGATTTGTGATTATTTGACAATTTTGTGTTGTCAAAGAAAATCAAAAGGTTTCTCTGCAGTTTCCCACAGAAATAAAAGCTTAAGGCTTTAACTCTTACAAGAAACACAAAAAGTATTATAATTTTTCTACTGCAATGTAAAGTAAAATAATTAATTGTGAAAATAATTGTGAAATAATAATTTATAATAAAATTAAAAAATATATATTTTATTTTAGTGTAGTTGTATTACAATAGTAATATATTTCTGTTTTGGAAATAATAATACATATAAATTATTAATAATATATTATCATTACTATTAAATAATAGCTATTGGGCCTGAGGAATCTCAAAGACAATAGTTCATAAGAAAAAATACTTATTTGTTATGATTACGGTCAAGTAGATGAACTTAGATACTGTTCAAATTTTATGCCCTTAATGTTGTGGTAATTTTCCCTGTGGTATCAAAATGATATTGGATCGAATATTGATGTTTTGCAAGTTATTGTATCAAAATGATTAATTCCAGTATTGTGATAAAACTAGTAGGTGGTGTTAGCCTGTATCTCAAAATGCACTTTTGCCTTGTTTTAGCGTAATTCATACCACTCTTAGCACTTACATTTCTTTTCTGTGAACTGGTGGAGTAAACATGACTTTCCAACGCCCATGTCACCTATAAAGACACCAAATGGTTCATACGCATGAAAAAGACAACAAAATGTCCAAAGAAAGCATTAAATATTATGAAACGTTTATATAACATATTGTATGTTCTATAAGGCAGTGCACACGTAGTAGAAAACGGACTACTCACTTACCAATAATGATATATTTGAAAATATAGGAATAGTTATATGGTGCAGTCGTCATTTTTGCTCTGGAAAGAAGAAAAATGATTCAAAGCTTAAAATGACACATTAACCCATAAACAGTCGAAACAAACCAAATATTGAGAATTCATAGCAACAAAATGAAACCACACTGACAGCAATCCAGCAGCGCTCAGCTGACCGACTGTCCTACTATTGTCTATTAAGACACGTTTCCCTTTTCCTCCACAAGTTCACCTAACCTCGGTAGTGAGCGTTCAGGACAAATTCGGGATGATAACTATGCGGAAATGACAAGCAAACACGTTAGTTATGTAGATGTAAATGTATACGGGTACAGAGTAACGTGACACTGAGCTAAAGGAGCATAAACACTGACTGCAGCACTACAATCAGCCAGCGCCATGACTGACTAATCAGCTAATCACACACTGCTGTCAGAGGTCTCGCAGCTATATGCTAGACCACACCTAATTAAAATCACTCCAAAGTATTTTTAACGCTTAAGCCAGCAGCACTTGTCTTTCCGTGTCGCATTTCAGACGATAAATATGTTAATGTTGAGCATTAGAGGACTAGTTAGCGTTAGCTGACCTCGCGCTGAACCAAACCCAGAGATGCTAAAGCTAACAGCTACTACTAAAATCAGACCAGTAAAGCGTTAAAAACAGTGGCAGTCGTTAGTATCCAACGATTTTGAAACGTAGTATTGTGAAATGTGTCTTTTCATGTGTTTATCCTTTACCTAAAATATAAATTCAAGTGGTTTTTGGAGGTTTGGGTTGGTCTCGGCGTGTGTGAGCCGTCCGGCCGCTTTCTTCCTCTAAAAGTGCTGCTAGGATGAAAACACAAAACAGTGAGAGCAGCGACCTCTACTGGAGCAACAGCACCACACACACACACACACTCCTCTACTGGACTAATGTGCTTCCTCAAAAAATGGATGCAATAATAATCGTCACTTCACACAAAAAGCAAACCAAATACAAATGGTAAATAACTGCTTTTCCTAAAGTGACAATGTTCAAAAGCGAAAACAGAATATAATTGGTTCAGAAGGAAGAAGCTTTTCTCAAAAACCCAAAAAGAGTATTTTCATAAATGCCCCTTACGAAAATGAACCATAGTTAATAAAACCAAAAAAGCATGGTTACTATAGTTAAATCATGGTAACCACAAATTAACCATGGTTTTGCTACACTAACCATAGTTAACCATGGTGTTTGTGGTAAAACTGTGGTTATACAAATAGGCAAAAAAATAATAATAACTTATATACATACGTAAATACATACACTTTTACTATAATAAAACCATGGTTAATTTTCGTAAGGGGCCAAGTCCAGGCAAGCTGCCACACAGGTTTTAAAATAAACATAAATATTTATCATTTTAGTTGCAATATTCGTTGTCAGTTTAGCTCTTCCGTTAGCCTAATGTTTTGCCACGGTCTCCCCTTTACCATTATATGAATGGACAGAATAATATACACACGTTGTATTCTGCACGCTCGTTTTTTGTTGTATTTGTTGTACACGTTGTATTCTGCACACTCTCTAAAGCAAAACCTTTCTAGACATATAATGGCGCACTACACGGTGTCTCCTTTATTAAGACTGGTGCGATCAAGCCTCAGAGAATCAATGAAACAACTGAATCAGTGTAAAAATGTACTGTGCATTTGAAACTAAACATTGTATTATATAGTAACATCAAACCGCAAACTCTGCACAATATATGTGTGTGTGTGTGTGTGTGTGTGTGTGTGTGTGTGTGTGTGTGGTTGTTTTTCCCGGAAGAAAATGCATGTTCGTAGAGTTGACTAATGAGAGGAGGGGTTTCATATGCAAATAAAATAAACCTGTTGAAGATGTTACTCTCAGTACCTGCGGAAGCTCAGTGCTCAAACCTACAGCTGTCGTCCCGGACTCATCTGTTGATAATACCTTAAAAGAAAGCTTTACCCAGCAGGTAGGCATATTTCGAAAGCATTCTATTTCATGGGGCTTTAGTATAGAGACGCATTCATGTGTTTCCTGATGCATAGTCACCAGCTGATGATGCTATTAATTAATTACTTTTCTCAAGCATCACTCATTTACGGTAGGTAATGTATTTTTTGTGTGTATCTATTAATGCATTATTCTAACTGAAAAACTAAACTAGGGCCGGTTGCATAAACAGCCACTATGTTAAGAATGTGTCTTAAGAACTAGTTTGACCAACTAGCAGTTAGCCAAGAGATAATCAATCTCAGTTTTATGATTAAAATTGGGCCAATCTATGTTGTTGTAACTGACTTTAAACAGTTATGACCAGTCTAGAAGAAAACAAATTAGATGGCTAACTTTTTAAGACTAGTCTATTATGCAACCGGCCCTGATCTAATATAGACCAGTGGTATTTAAAAAAAATAATAATAATTCTCTATAAATACTGCAAATTATATTATCACTATAGTAACCAATAAACTGCATTTCATGTCAGATTATGCAAGCAGGGTAACTTTTACCTTTAACCTTTTTTATTGTCTACTCCTGAATGGCATACAGTGGTTGAGAACAGGTAAGTGTTGAAGTAAGCCAATTGTTGTGCTGCTGCACCTCTGCAGTGCCAAGAGAGACCCGCCCTTTCTGACTCTTCCTTTTTTCATTGGGGGTGGAGATCTCTGCCTGAGGGCATGACGAGACTCATCCACCTCATCATCCACCTCATACCAGGAGAGTGGTTTGATTGCGGAAGCATTAGAACAGTTTTAAAGATGCAGACAAAGTGTTGTAGACCGAGAGACAGAAACTGCCTTTTGTTTTCTTTTGATGGATCCGTTTAATAGGAAATGAAGAACAAAGTACACAATCCTTCCTCTGTTTAATCTTATTCTCAACAATAGACTTATGTGGAACACAAGAGCATGCAAAATATGGCTATTGTGTATGGCTGTTACAATAGATGTTGTTTTCAAACAGCACCATGGTGAACCACCCTGAATTTGAGAAGGCAGGGAAGCAGCCAGGCCTGCAGGTATGGAGGATTGAAAACATGGATTTGGTTCCTGTCCCTAAGAATCTTCATGGTGGCTTCTACGCCGGCGATACCTACCTCATTCTCAATACCATAAAGCAAAACTCTGGAAATCTACAATATGACCTTCACTTCTGGATAGGTGAGAATGTGGTTAGTGTAAATGTAAGGTCCTCTCACTCAGTAAATGGTGTGCATGTTCACTGAAAATCTGTTTATGAACATTGTTAATTGCATCTCCAGGTGATGCATGCTCAATGGATGAGAGTGGGGCAGCTGCTATCTTCACCGTGCAAATGGACGATTTCCTTGGAGGAAAACCAATCCAGTACAGAGAAGTTCAGGGATATGAGTCAAAAACCTTTGTAGGCTACTTCAAATCAGGCCTTAAATACATGGTGGGTAGAGTTAATACGTGTACCATGCTTTGATGCATATAAAATGTATTTGGATACTTGGTCAGTTCATAATAGCAAAACAGTAAATAATTTTTCCTTAAACTGCTTTTCATTTCTTCAGCAAGGAGGAGTTGCCTCTGGATTCAAACACGTAGCTTCCGGTGAAGTGAATGTGAAGCGAGTTCTCCATGTGAGTGGCAGACGTGTAGTCCGGGCCATTGAGGTACCCGTGAGTTGGGACAGCTTCAACAAGGGTGATTGCTTCATCCTAGACTTTGGACAGGTGAAAGATGATATGAATTAATTGTTGCCTTTTCTCTCTCTTGCATTTTATCATAAGGTATCCCATGTATTCATGCTGTTTCTCTTCTACTTTCATCAGGAGATATACCAGTGGTGTGGGTCCAAGTGTAACCAATTTGAGAGACTGAAGGCCACCAGTGTTTCCAAAGATATTCGTGATAATGAACGTTGTGGGAGAGCAAAACTTCTTGTATGTGAAGAAGGATCAGAGAATGAGAAGATGCTAGCGGTTAGTATAATAAAAGAAAGACGTTTCATTCATTCATTTTTGATATAGGTTAGTGCCTTAAGGCTAGAATACACCACACAATATTTGAAAAATTAAGCATCATATACTTGCTGACAACTGAAGATCTCACACTACCAGACCATCAAGTCATTCCAGACACAATAAACTCACACAGAGACATGTGCCTCATTGCTAGAAGTAAAAGTTTGTAAAATATCAAACATGCTTGATGTTTGACTGAACTGAACTGGCTCTGACTACCTCAACTAGTGTTGACTCTTCCAGACTGCAAATCAATCAAAAATCAGGGCAAACATTGTGTAGTGTATTCTAGCATTTAGTAAGTATTCAATATTATTTTCTGAATGTGAATGCTTTACTATATTTTGTCAGATGCTTGGACCAAAGCCTGAACTTCCTGATGCACAGACTGAAGACACCAAGACTGATGCATCCAACAGGAAGTCTGCAAAATTATACACGGTACAGTAAGCTATACTCTCTAGGTTTTCCCTGAGAAATATTGAAAACTTAACAAAATGGTTTATTCTGGTGGTCATTATTACCTAGGTCTCAAATGCCAGTGGCGGTATGTCTGTCACTTTGGTGGCAGATGAAAACCCCTTTTCCCAGAGTGCACTGCAGTCCACCGACTGCTTCATCTTGGATCATGGTTCCAATGGCAAGATATTTGTCTGGAAAGGTCAGCTGAGCACATCATTCAAATGAATTCCAAATTTGCATTTGGGACATGCCTGAATGAAAATCTTGCCCTTTTGTTTCTTTAATATAACAGGTAAAGAGGCTAATAAAGAAGAGCGACGTGCAGGTATGAAAGCTGCTGAGGACTTCATAAGTAAGATGGGCTATCCTAAACACACTGAGGTCCAGATTATCCCGGAGAATGGAGAGACTCCTCTTTTCAAACAGTTCTTCAAGTTCTGGCGTGACACAGACCAGACAAAGGGTATGGGACAAGCCTATGTGCCCAACAAAATTGCCAAGATCAAGAAAGTGCCCTTTGATGCAACATCTCTGCACAAATCAGAGGCAATGGCTGCTCAGCATGGAATGGTAGATGACGGGAAGGGGGAGAAAAAGGTAAATGTACTGTTGTGCAACAGATTGCAACTATCATGTGTTTTTTAAAGTAGACAAAATAATGGACAATTTGTCTTGTTTTGTTGCTTTGGAAAGATCTGGCTCATTGAGGGTTCAGACAAGGTTCCAGTTGACCCATCCATTCATGGGCAGTTCTTTGGAGGAGACAGTTACATCATCCTGTACAGCTACAAGCATGGGGGACGTCAGGGGCAGATTATATATATATGGTAAGGGCTACAGACCTACTGGAATCCATTCAATCTTTTATGAATGGCTGAACCTGTTTCTAAGCCAAGGTCTTTGTCTGCTCATGTTACACAAAAACACTCGGGTAACAGAACACGGTCTTTTAGTATCTCTTAGGCCCACCAGGCTAAGCTTCTGTTTGTCAATAGGATGAGTCATCACTGCAAAGGTTTATTAAATGGAGTTGTTTGTTATGTCCGCAGGCAGGGGGAAGAGTCCAGTCAAGATGAGAAAGGAGCTTCTGCCATTCTGGCTGCCCAGCTTGATACAGAGCTCGGTGGGAGTCCTGTGCAGGTGACAATTGCTTGGTGCACATTATTCACCTACTACTAAATTATAGACCAGGAGTGTCCAATCCTGCTCCTGGAGCGCAAATGTCCTGCAGAGTTTAGCTCCAACCTGCCCTAACACACTTGCCTGACGGTTTCTAGTAATCCTGAAGACCTTGATTAGCAGGTTTGGGTGGGTTTATAATCAGGATTGGAGCTCTGTCTGCAGTACACCAAACTAGAAACCCTTGATATACAGTGGGTATAGAAAAGAATCACCCCCCTTTAAAATAATCACATTGTTGCTTTTGTAGCCTGAAATGAAGAAAGAGACAGTTTTTGGTTTATCCAGCTGTATTTACTCCGTGCAAGTTATAAAATCCAAGTGAAAGATGTCACCATGTCAGAAAAAAATTTAAAGTAATTCAATTGTAGTCTCATCTGACATTACACCTTTTTCCATGTGGCCTCAGAATCTTCAAAGTGCGTTTTGGCAAAGCTCAGTCGTGTCCTGACAAGTGCTCCAGTCCCTGCTGCAGAGAAACACCCCCATAACAGGATGTTACCACCTCCATGCTTTACTGTAGGAATGCTGTTATTTGGATGGTGAGCTGTACTGGATTTCTGCCAGACATATCGTTTGGTGTTGAGGCCATATACTTCAATTTTAGTCTTATCTGCCTCAGAATCTTCAAGGTGTGTTTTGGTAAAGCTCAATCGTGACTGCATGAGGCCTTTCTTGAGGAGAGGCTTTTTTTTTGCACCCCCCCCATACAAGCCACATTTGTGGAGAATTTGTGATATTGTTGTCACATGCACACAATGACCACTCTTGTCAAATTCCTGCAACTGCTTCAGATTTGCTGTAGGCCTCATGGTAGCCTTTCTGACCAGTTTCCTCCTGGCTCTTTCATCCAGTTTGGAATGAAGTCCTGATTTAGGGAGGGTCTGTGTTGTACCAAATACCTTCCACTTTTTAATAATAGGCTTCATTGTGCTTCTAGGCATTGATAAAGCCTTTGAATTTTTTTTCAAGTCTCCTGACTTGTGCCTGTCCACAACTTTATCCTGGAGATCTTCTGACAAGGCCTTGCCACCCATAGTTGATTGTTTGCTTCAGCTGCACTGTATGGGAAAAGCCTATGTGCCCAACAAAATTGCCAAGATCAAGAAAGTGCCCTTTGATGCAACATCTCTGCACAAATCAGAGGCAATGGCTGCTCAGCATGGAATGGTAGATGACGGGAAGGGGGAGAAAAAGGTAAATGTACTGTTGTGCAACAGATTGCAACTATCATGTGTTTTTTAAAGTAGACAAAATAATGGACAATTTGTCTTGTTTTGTTGCTTTGGAAAGATCTGGCTCATTGAGGGTTCAGACAAGGTTCCAGTTGACCCATCCATTCATGGGCAGTTCTTTGGAGGAGACAGTTACATCATCCTGTACAGCTACAAGCATGGGGGACGTCAGGGGCAGATTATATATATATGGTAAGGGCTACAGACCTACTGGAATCCATTCAATCTTTTATGAATGGCTGAACCTGTTTCTAAGCCAAGGTCTTTGTCTGCTCATGTTACACAAAAACACTCGGGTAACAGAACACGGTCTTTTAGTATCTCTTAGGCCCACCAGGCTAAGCTTCTGTTTGTCAATAGGATGAGTCATCACTGCAAAGGTTTATTAAATGGAGTTGTTTGTTATGTCCGCAGGCAGGGGGAAGAGTCCAGTCAAGATGAGAAAGGAGCTTCTGCCATTCTGGCTGCCCAGCTTGATACAGAGCTCGGTGGGAGTCCTGTGCAGGTGACAATTGCTTGGTGCACATTATTCACCTACTACTAAATTATAGACCAGGAGTGTCCAATCCTGCTCCTGGAGCGCAAATGTCCTGCAGAGTTTAGCTCCAACCTGCCCTAACACACTTGCCTGACGGTTTCTAGTAATCCTGAAGACCTTGATTAGCAGGTTTGGGTGGGTTTATAATCAGGATTGGAGCTCTGTCTGCAGTACACCAAACTAGAAACCCTTGATATACAGTGGGTATAGAAAAGAATCACCCCCCTTTAAAATAATCACATTGTTGCTTTTGTAGCCTGAAATGACAGTTTTTGGAGTTTTTGGTTTATCCAGCTGTATTTACTCCGTGCAAGTTATAAAATCCAAGTGAAAGATTCAGAAAAAATGTCAGAAAAAAATTTAAAGTAATTCAATTGTAGTCTCATCTGACATTACACCTTTTTCCATGTGGCCTCAGAATCTTCAAAGTGCGTTTTGGCAAAGCTCAGTCGTGACTGCATGTGGCCTTACTTGAGGAGTGGCTTTTTTTCTTGCAACCCTCCCATACAAGCCACATTTGTGGAGAATTTGTGATATTGTTGTCACATGCACACAATGACCACTCTTGTCAAATTCCTGCAACTGCTTCAGATTTGCTGTAGGCCTCATGGTAGCCTTTCTGACCAGTTTCCTCCTGGCTCTTTCATCCAGTTTGGAATGAAGTCCTGATTTAGGGAGGGTCTGTGTTGTACCAAATACCTTCCACTTTTTAATAATAGGCTTCATTGTGCTTCTAGGCATTGATAAAGCCTTTGAATTTTTTTTTCAAGTCTCCTGACTTGTGCCTGTCCACAACTTTATCCTGGAGATCTTCTGACAAGGCCTTGCCACCCATAGTTGATTGTTTGCTTCAGCTGCACTACCAAGGACTGAAATGCTCCAGGAAGGCTCTTTTCATGCTGAGCTAATCAAAATGACCACAACTGATCACAGTTGAAAGTCAACTGGCTTTGTGTGCCATTGAGAAGGTGATTAGCTACAGCTGATTGAGTTTACAACTCATTTTAGGAGGGGGTGATCCTTTTTCCAACTCAGTGATTGTTTTTTTTTTTCTTCCTGACATGTTGGTGTTAGGCTATATCTTTCACTTGGATGTTATAAGTTGCACTGAGTAAATACAGCTGGATAAAACAAAAATGGTGTCCATTTTCATTTCAGGCTGCAGAGCAACAAAATGTGATTATTTTAAAGGGGGGGGATTCTTTCA
>NW_015540884.1:467745-518545 GCF_001515605.1 Sinocyclocheilus anshuiensis | reverse complement strand
GCCACATTTGTGGAGAATTTGTGATATTGTTGTCACATGCACACAATGACCACTCTTGTCAAATTCCTGCAACTGCTTCAGATTTGCTGTAGGCCTCATGGTAGCCTTTCTGACCAGTTTCCTCCTGGCTCTTTCATCCAGTTTGGAATGAAGTCCTGATTTAGGGAGGGTCTGTGTTGTACCAAATACCTTCCACTTTTTAATAATAGGCTTCATTGTGCTTCTAGGCATTGATAAAGCCTTTGAATTTTTTTTTCAAGTCTCCTGAGTCCACAACTTTCACAACTTTATCCTGGAGATCTTCTGACAAGGCCTTGCCACCCATAGTTGATTGTTTGCTCTACCAAGGATTCAGGCTGCAGAGCAACAAAATGTGATTATTTTAAAGGGGGGTGAGTCTTTTCTATAACCACTGTATACCATCAAAACAAATCAGTAACACCAGCTTGAATGTGACTGTTTATGAAGGTACGAGTAATTCAAGGCAAAGAACCCCCTCACCTCATGAGTATCTTTGGTGGGCAACCAATGGTGGTGCACAAGGGTGGGACTTCACGAAAGGGTGGCCAATCACAGGCTTCTGCAGTCCGCCTTTTCCAAATGCGTGCCAATCCTGCTGGGCACACACGAGCTGTTGAGGTGAGTCAAAATGAATCAAAAGTGTTCTTTGTAATGCATCATTGTATGATGCAGTTTCGTTTTTGTCGAATGTTCTTCATATGAAAATGTATGCAAAATTGGTTCTCCTTTGACGGTTGTTCACTTTGCCTGAAATAGGTTGATGCTGTGGCCTCCAGCCTCAACTCCAATGATGCCTTTGTTTTGGTGACTGCTTCAGGCTCTATGCTGTGGCTGGGTCATGGTACAAGTAATGCAGAAAAGACTGGAGCCAAAAAGCTTGGCAGCATTTTAAGAGTGGACCTTTCAGAGATATCAGAAGGAGCAGAGGGAGGTGGGTGTATTTCTGTCATTGGTAGAGGAGTGTTTTACTGTATTTATTTAGAAGTTGCATTCAAAATATAAATGAACCCATACTGAACAACTCTTGTTCTTTCACAAATTTCTATGTAGATGACTTCTGGAGTGCTCTTGGAGGAAAAGCAGAGTATCGCACCTCTGAAAGGCTAAAGAACAAAATTGACACCCATCCTCCTAGGCTTTTTGCATGCTCTAACAAGACCGGACAATTCCTTGTGAGTTTCCATGTTGAATGGTTCAACTGAAATATACTCCACTGAAAATTAACACTGAAATCAGAAAAGAATCTTTCATATTTCACAATTTATGTTTGTTTTGTGCCAATCTAGATTGAAGAGGTGCCAGGAGAGATGACCCAAGAGGACTTGGCTCCAGATGATGTCATGATCCTGGACACTTGGGATCAGGTAAACGTGTGTGTGTGTGTGTGGCACACTTGCAATTAAATGCACTCAAGAAATGAAATCTAATACTGTACATGCTTGAAATCGTTCTCCAAGGTCTTTGTTTGGATCGGAAATGAAGCTAATGAAGATGAAAAAAGTGAAGCTGTGACTTCAGGTGCGACGTTTCCCATTTCAACTGCAATATTTTGCTACCGTTTTCATTTGCTAATAATTTATCTTTATCCTTGTCTTTCCTAATTTAGCTGCCAAATATATTGAATCGGATCCTGCCAGTAGGGACAAGAGAACTCCCATTGTGACAGTGAAGCAGGGCTTTGAACCCCCCACCTTCACAGGGTGGTTCCTGGGTTGGGACCATGACTTCTGGAGTTCTAATCCCCTGGAACGGGCCATGGCTGGTTTGGAAATGTAATCTGACGACTCATAGGGCTGAGGAGACGTGGTTGTTTGTAATTGTTTGATCGAATGTTTCAAATTGACTATAAACACTTGTGATATTACCTAACATTTTCTGACAACCTGATTGACCAACTATTCTTTACCTCACTTGTTCATGTTTTACCTTCATATGTGAAAGAGAAAAATGTCCTTGTTTACAAGACCTTCAGAAGGCACAATAAAAATCCTGTTTATTCAATTCTTGATAAAAAATAAACAGAATAACAAGAATAAAAGGAAGTTATCATACATCTTTTACATGTACATCTTGACAACAGCTTTTTCTCTTCAGTTGTGGTATATTTAATGTGATTTTTACAGAAATCATTGTTAAGGTCTGATTGACAAGTAATAGTTCAAGAGGAGTTGTCATCCTCTTTCTGGCCACTCTCCTCAATGTCTTTAAAAATGTCAGATAGAAGGAAGCTCTGCTTCTGGTCAACCTTCAGCTCACTGTCATCAAGGTCTTCACAGTCTTTCACCATCCCTGGCAAGACCTTCTCATAGAGGAAATCAACAATGTCTGAAAGAAACCACCATAGACATACAACAAACATTAATGTACACCAAACATGTTCTGAAGTCTGAAGTCCTTTCAGACTTTAGAATTGTTTACAAGGCTCAAGAAACCATTTTTTGCAACTTCAGTTTACATCTCTGCAGTACATTATGGAAAATAGAAGAAATCAATGCTGGATCTACAACTAAAATCTGTAAGTAAATGAACACACTTACCCCCAAAACACTTGGTCTTCCAATCGGGCACATAGCAAACTTTAAACTGGTGCCACTTTGCTTGCACATAGGCTGGAGGAACATCCCTATGGGACAAAGAGGACAAAGACGTGACACCAATCTTGTTTACACCACCAGCAGCATCATGCCTGAACAAGCAGGTGCATTGTTATAGTTACTTGCTGGGAACCTGAATAATGCAACCTGTGTGATTGTGCTCAGATGCCATTTACACTACTTAATTAACTCCTTAGAGGATATTCTTTATTCTTGATCTAGCAATATCACCATGGTAATCTCTAGAGATTATGGATTTTTCAGATCATTGGAAAAGACTCCAATGTTAAACAAATACACTTTCAACAACACAGAGGTTACCCAATTAATCTGGGGTTTCACTGAATCAGTCATATCATAGTTACTTACATATATAAAAAGAAAAGCTGAATGTAGCCAAGACATTATATTCCAACACACTACAGACATAATTCTGAAGATCCATCTCAAAGATAAAAGACCTTGTAATCATTTATGGTTTTTCACAACATAAATATTGCATTGCTTATTCAATTAATAATGCCAAACATGGGCACAATACTTTTTGGGCAACTGGACATATAGTCAATGTGTTTGTAAGTTTGTGCAAAGCCAAAATGTATAATGTTTGTTGTGCAAGTCATTCATTTAGTCACATTAGGTTGTGAACAATTTAAATGTCTCCATGATCTGCCTTTTCAGAGAGATTGTTAGTATCGTGCTACATTGCAAATTGTATCTTTTTAATTCTTCTTTTTGAGTGTCATTCTTATTGCAGGTCTTCATCGTCACAAAAGACATTACAATTGATTTTACTCACACACTATTTAGAAATATTTTTTCTGAAGCGTGCACACAGAAACCCGGCTGTCACAGTACATGAGTACTGAACTAAGTTCTCTTTCGCATCTTATTGCACTTCAACTGCCAAATACAAACGGTTATGTCAAAGACACACAAGGTTCACAAACACAGTTGGTTATGTCTTGGGTAAAGGTGAACAGTTGGGAGAAAATCAGATGTGTGTCAGTATATTGGATCTGTGCATTAGGTCTTCAAGTGACAGCAGGCTAACCTGCTGCTGTCCCGTGTCATTTAATGTTTAATGTCATTTAATGTCGAACAACAACAGAAAAAGAAAATCGCCCACCACTCTTGGCAAAAGAATATTTATGTAGCTTTAATAATGTATACATCATTTATATAGTGAAGACTATGCAGCGTATTATTTTTAAAATTATTCAAATTCTTATTTGGTTGCTGCCGTAAAAATTTACTTACTATACCTGAAATTTTGAAGCAGTTTATTTAATTTCTATCTTCCTTATATTTGTTCTATTATTTGTAATTTGCATCTTTGCTCATATTTTTAATAACAAAGACAAAATATTTAAATAAAATAAAGTTAAATAAGATTTTGGTCATATCACCCACCATAACTTTGGCCTAAATGATCTCTTAACCATTTTCTTTTATGTTTTATTTCCTTGTAGGCCTATATTTTTAAATAGAGAAGTTAGTTTGATTGTACTGCTTAGTAACTTGAAAAATGATCTTAAAAAACTAAATGAAAAAGAATCATGATAAGATTATAAACCTTATAATATTATATACTGTATATAATATTATTTGCCACATCGCCCACCCCAAACTGCAAATAATCCTCACCCGAAAACAGCCGTGAGATCATCCCAGTTGACATCCGTAACATCCTCCACTTGCATTTGATACATTCTGTGTGAATACATGACAGAAGCCATACAGAAAAAAACATGTCAGGATAACAAAAGCTAAGCAAGCATGCAAAAACAAGATCTCTCACGCTTTAATGAGTCTGATTTTGGCCTCCTGAGATGTCCTTCCTCTACAAGTCCCTGAAGACATCTGCACAGCGAGGATGGACATCCTTAGGGGTGAAGGAGAAAATTCAGGGACAATGTTGGATAATAAAAAAAGAGAATCACTAAAAATGTATCACCATTTAATATAAAAGAGTTTTCAATGACTCGCTCACCATTTCTCTCTGCATTTGCTCCAACATCGAGTTTTAACCTTCAGAGAAATATTGAACCAGGGCAATTTTCGGTACAGTATTTCTCTACTGACTCTTTTTGGTGTTGTTTTATTAGGGGACTCCGATTTCAGCACAGTTACAATATGGCCTCGCACAGCCCTCAAAAGTCTCTGCACCTCTTTTGCGGACCACGGCCCACTTTTTCTAGCTGTGTGATGCAAATTGATGAGATACAAAATGACCAACCATCACTAAACCTGGAATTTACAATTTTGGAAATTTTGAAAAGAAGCTTGCTGAATTAGACTTGCCGGTATTAAGCTGGGTAAAACGTTTCTCAAGAGAGTAAGAACTTCGACCAGTCATCTCAGAAATCTTTTGCCAGTTATTGCCATGTAGTGTATGATACTTAAGCAATGATTTGACTTCTTCTTTTGTAAACCTTTTGAGAAAAGGAAGCACTGAGGTTTATTAAAGCACAAAAATAAAAAGCAGAGCAGATCAATTTTCTAAGACCAAATACCTTGTAAAACTGTCATTTACCTTCCCTTATAGTTTCCACCATCAAAAACTTTCCTTCCACGGCCAAAAACATTATGGCAAGGCCTGGGAATTCCTTCCGCTTTTCAAATTTGATTTGAAAAAAGATGACAACAGATTAAGCAACAAAAATTGCTTATTACAATGTTCAAGATGTGTTCAAGAAGTCTTTATACGCCATTAACCCGAAAATGAAAATACTCTCATGATTTTCTCACCCTCATGCCAACCCAGACGTACATAAGAAAAAAAGACTATGAGAGTGAGTAAACGATGAGAGAATTTTCATTTTTGGGTGGACTATTCCTACAATTAACATGTGTAAAAAGGCATATCTGGGATGCAGGACTAGCATGCCTCGTATTGTACCTCTGTACAAAAAAACAAAAAAGTTTAAATAGTGCAGAACGATGATGACCTTAAACCTTTCAATAACAAAATCAACAAATGAAGTAAAACCAATGTGATTGTTGTGACTCACCTATCCTTTCAAAAAACTTGTAGACCTTTTTCAGCTTTGTCAATTCCTGTGTCTCTTCTGGGAAACGCTTTGGATGAAAGAGCTTGATAGCATCTTTCACTCCTGTGAGAGCAAGGAAATCTCTAACGTTCTGTCTTAACCTCTCATTTTCTGCGTTAGAGTATCTTCCATGCCTCAACATGATGCCTGTGGACATCAGTGTGAAGAGTGAAAGGCAAAGAAATATTCATTTTGTATGGACACTTTACATTTATAACATTCATCTTTGTGTATAAATAAATGATATACGCTGATCTGAATAATAATAATAATAATAAAAGTATAAGATAAAAAAAAAATAGCAGATATAAACAGCCTACCTTGCTTTCTGAATTCCTTGAACCTTGGCAGATCATACATGATCATTTTATTGATATCATGTGAGCTTCTGGACTCTATTTCAGGACAAAATTCTTTCAGTTCATTCAAGAGATTGGGGTCAACTTCTGGTTCATCCAACAGAGCTCCCTTTCTTTTGCGCTTTCTAGTACCAATTAGTACAGCAGGTAAGCCACTTTCCTCATCTTTCTTCTTGTGTTGGACTTCCTCATGTTCTGTCATCAGGACAGGCTGTTCTCCTTGTGTCATGTCATCACAGTCTGCCTGTGTCACATCTGCTCTCTTTTTCTTTTTCTTAGCAGGCTTCTGTTCTCTTGAACCCTGCGGCTCTTGTGACTCTGCGGCCTTGTCTTTTACTTTATGCAGGCTTGTGACAACCTCCACACCTTCATTCAGTTTTCTTTTTTTCTTTTTGTCTGTAGGGGTCTGCAGACTTATATTCTCCAGTTCCTTTTTCTTGTTCTTCTTCTTTTTCTTCACCTTTTCACGTTGCTTCTCAGTCTGCACCTTTGTACTTTGAGTGAGTTGACGCTGCTCTGGAGTTTCACTTTTCTTTCTCTTCTTCTTCACCTTTTCTCCATTAACGCGGCCCATTATGTCATTACGCGAATCTGACTGCATTTCATCTGCATTTAACGTTCTTTAAACCAATTAGTACAGCAGGTAAGCCACTTTCCTCATCTTTCTTCTTGTGTTGGACTTCCTCATGTTCTGTCATCAGGACAGGCTGTTCTCCTTGTGTCATGTCATCACAGTCTGCCTGTGTCACATCTGCTCTCTTTTTCTTTTTCTTAGCAGGCTTCTGTTCTCTTGAACCCTGCGGCTCTTGTGACTCTGCGGCCTTGTCTTTTACTTTATGCAGGCTTGTGACAACCTCCACACCTTCATTCAGTTTTCTTTTTTTCTTTTTGTCTGTAGGTGTCTGCAGACTTATATTCTCCAGTTCCTTTTTCTTGTTCTTCTTCACCTTTTCACGTTGCTTCTCAGTCTGCACCTTTGGACTTTGAGTGAGTTGACGCTGCTCTGGAGTTTCACTTTTCTTTCTCTTCTTCTTCACCTTTTCTCCATTAACGCGGCCCATTATGTCATTACGCGAATCTGACTGCATTTCATCTGCATTTAACATTCTTTAAAAAGCAAAAATCATGACGAAAAAAAAAACACAGCACAACGTGCCTTTCACGAGTTGACGCTGCTCTGGAGTTTCACTTTTCTTTCTCTTCTTCTTCACCTTTTCTCCATTAACGCGGCCCATTATGTCATTACGCGAATCTGACTGCATTTCATCTGCATTTAACGTTCTTTAAAAAGCAAAAATCATGACGAAAAAAAAACCACACAGCACAACGTGCCTTTCACCAACAAACACGAAATCCAACTTGAGTCGTGATAGTCTTGCACGCATATCAATCAGGTCATCCTCGCATATTCTCGTGATTTCTAAATCACATCAAAAGAATTAAGACGGGAAGAAATTGAAATTTTGTTTAGAAATATATATGTACACAGCTATGTTTTCTATACCTGGGGAACTTTTACCGAGCTGTTTTCCACGCGGGTTCTTCCTATGCTACTTCTTCTTCTTCTTCTAGTAACGTTTTATGGCGGATGGCAAACCAACTTCTGGTCCAAAGACTTAAACTACTTCAGTCTGTGTGCATTGAATTTATTTAATACACAAGTTTCACAATTTGAGTTGAATTACTGAAATAAATGAACTTTTCCACGACATTCTAATTTATTGAGATGCATCTGTATATATATCTATATACTATCTAGTATCGTACTATTCTTACTATATCTGCCATTACAACAGAAGAAGATAGTATGATAATATGTTATTCCAAATTCAGCCAGTATCTGCTTCTAGCTCAAAGTTGCTGCTGTGTGTTTAACATTTAAACACGAACTCACTATAAAACTGCCATTAATAATTTATAACACATATTCGTAGATAATAAATAAAAAACAAGCACTCGGTGCTTATAAAACAACAGTTGTTATAAACAATTCGTTCTCAACATATTTCCCCCACTCACTAGTCTATAGAATAACTGTGACATTATTATAAAGGCAAACTATGTTTTACGTTTTCATAATAATAGTATAACATATTATACCAATAAGACTATTTAACTTGTCATGATTTTATTAGTTGTCTGAGTTGCAACACAATGTTTTTGGAGCTAATTAATTTTAAACTAACTCAAAAAGTGCAATTAACTTTAAATGCAACACTTTGATTTGACCTTTTTAAACAGCAGTTACTTTTATCGAGTTGTTTTGTTGTTTGTGCACTGAAAACTAACATGCAAAAGAAACTGAAGCAAGAGATAGGTATACAAACATGAAAACAAATAAAGAAAACAAAATTAAAATGAACTGAATAAATATTCAGGGAAGTTTTCTTGTTCTTTACACACTCCAATGTTTTTCTCTCATCTCGGCATATTGATAATATGAAGGTTTTTCCCTTTTGACCACCAAAATTGGTTAATGTAATATTTAAGTAGCCTAATATTTATTTAGAATATTTAAGTTTTTCCTCGTAAAAGGGTAAAACATGCTTTTTTTTTTTTTGTAAAATTATTTTTATTACATTTTCTTGAAACACAAGACTGACACGTACATACCGTGTCTGTAACAATACTTACTATGTTTAGGAAAGAAAAGAAAACAAACAAACAAACAAACACTAGGGGTTCATATTACATAAAAAGTGAAAACATGCTTTTTTAAATAAATAAAAAAAACCATCAGCGTAATGAACACTGCCAGCCCTAACTTCGTGAATAATAAATTGTCATTTGACAAGATGTGATTGGAGTCTGTGATGTGATGCTGCCGCCCTCTGTACTGGAGCGGCAGGCAGCAAAACAACCGATTCTCCAAAAGGAAGTAACTGCGGTAGAGCTTCGTCTTCAAAATACTGTCAACGGATCAACAACAAAAACAAGCTTGAAACACAAGACTGACACGTACATACCGTGTCTGTAACAATACTTACTATGTTTAGGAAAGAAAAGAAAACAAACAAACAAACAAACACTAGGGGTTCATATTACATAAAAAGTGAAAACATGCTTTTTTAAATAAATAAAAAAAACCATCAGCGTAATGAACACTGCCAGCCCTAACTTCGTGAATAATAAATTGTCATTTGACAAGATGTGATTGGAGTCTGTGATGTGATGCTGCCGCCCTCTGTACTGGAGCGGCAGGCAGCAAAACAACCCTGATTCTCCAAAAGGAAGTAACTGCGGTAGAGCTTCGTGTTCAAAATACTGTCAACGGATCAACAACAAAAACAAGCAGCGCGATCTGCTGACCTTTGTCATTGGTAAGCGTATCAAACTACTCGAGTAATCAATGCCACACATGCATTGCGCCTTTTATTTATTGTGCCTGTAGACGACGAGACGGGCGATGCGTTATAAAGAGTCATTTGATTCAAAAATGTTTTTTTTCCAAACATCCAGCATCGTAAATATTCTCTCCTTTTGTCATCGTGTGACATTTGCCTTTTAGCTGCAGGTCGCATTTATAAACGTGCGTTCTTTCGTTTACAACGTTGAACTACGTTTCGGTGCAGCCTAATGTTGTTTTTGTGATAAATAAATAAATAAAATCTACCCGCTTATTGGCTGCTGTCGTCACCTTTGTGTATGCCTGTACTTTAGTGTAGTTACATTACGCCTGTTTGACTATATTTAACTCATCATGAAGTCATACAGTGAGTTTAAAAGGACACGTACGGTATTATCCGTTATTGTTTAAAAACACTAAAACACATGAAACTTTAAAACAGAAACGCTGTGTGTGTGTAAATACTGGAAAAGCAGCGCTGCAGAATCTGGTCGAACAGCGCAAATCCAAAACAAACGCGTTGTCATGGCAGCCGTGCATTTGAAATTCAACAACTTGTCTGTTGAAATGACTCCTGACCCGAGGCTTATTTTAGGACTAGTTTAGGACTAGTCGAGTCACGTTAACTGCTTTCACGGCAGGAGGACAGCAAATCGACAATTTTATCTTGAAACATTTTATGTGAAACAGCTGTTGTTTTGGGAGATGTAACGTTAATAATCGATTTCATTAGGGTTTTTGATATTCACACTTTTCTGTCAGTGATTGGTTCTTCAATATTAGGTCTAGCGATTATGCAGAAATAACTAACTAACAGAGCTGGGTAGTAACTGATTACATGTAATCTGGATTACTGGATTAGAATAAATTACATTTTAAAATAGCCTACTCGTAATCAGACTACAGTTACTTTTTATTGATTACATGATTACTTCTTATTCACACAATGGCAATAAATTACTCATAATTTATTGATTCTCCCTAATTCCTCTTTTTCATCTTTTAAATAGCCTACCTTATAGCGCTTATATTCATTCAGAAAGTCTTACAGTTTTGTGGACATTCACACCAAGACTAATCATTAGTCAGGTGGCTACACAGCATTTGACCACTGGATTAACAAAAATCATTTCAGGTTTAAGAAGTGCTTCAACATTCCATCAACTATTAATGAACATAACGTATTACTATGTCTTTGCAAGGCTTTTGTCTTTCAAACACATTAAAATGCACAAATTCATGTTATTTCTTATTTACACGTAATGCAGGCATTCCCAAACTTTTTTGGTCATCTGAACCTATTTCACCTAATTTATTTACTTGAAGTCCCCCTGATGATTAATAATAAATTATATTAATTTTAATAATTAAGTATCACATTTGCATGTTCATGGTTCTCTGACATTGGCTAATGATCAGATGACATGCAGGTTAACAAATAAAATATTTCATTTTTTAGTAAGTGTTTTCTTTTGATTGATTGATTTAAATTTTTTCTTATTCAAGAAGCGGTTTCACTTGCGTATTCGTCACATTAGAAATGTAAAGCCATCGCAATTTTCATTTCATGCCAACTTTAATATTTTGTGGATTTTAGCGTGATTAAAATGCAGTAGCCAAGTCCAGAAGTGTCCAACTTTTTTGTAACACTTTACAGTAATGTTCCATTAGTTTACTAAATTAGTTACCATGAACTGACAATGAAAAATACAAATCAAAAGTTGTGTCTGGTAATATTACTAAATGGACCTAATATTTAATTAATCAACAATAAACAGTAAAATTTTTTAACAAAACATAGATTTCAAAGATTTTTTTATCATAAAGTATTTAAAAAAAAGTTAAACAAACTGGTAATTATAAACTGGCTAGTTACATAAACAAAAATGTTTGGTCTCTAATAGTAATGCAGTCCCATCCACCCACTATGGGTGTTTTATAGTCTCTCTCTCTCTCTCTCTCTCTCTCTCTCTCTCTCCCTCTCTCTCTCTCTCACACACACACACTCACTCTAAAAAGAAAAAATAAACTTTGTCTGGTCTGGAAAGACAAGGTTTTGGAGCAAGATCAATCTTGCTTTGAAGTGTAGTTTGTGAGATGTACTTTGAGTGGACTTCACAGAAGGTTGTGACAGATATCTGTCTGTGCCGGTTTCATTCTGAGGATTAGATTAGATGTAGATCACTCTTCTGCTCATGGAAAGGCACCCACAGACAGAATAAATCACCAGGCCAATCTTTTAGCATTGAAGATCTCTTTACACTTACAGATTCATCTGTCAAGACAAAAGAGGCTCATACATATGCTCAGCGCGCCCCATCCGTTCACACCACTGGATCATGTGAAAGACTTGGGCTTTGTTTTGGATAGTTAATTAAAGATGGACAGGCAAATAAACACAGTGGTGAGATCTTGTTTTTTTCATTTACGTCTATTAGCGAAGACGAAACCGTTTTTATCTACCACTGATTTGGAGAAAGCCATTACGGCTATTGTTTTCACTCGAATGGACTATTGTAACTCCCTTTATTTTGGAGTTGATTGTGGTGCACTGGGGCGCCTACAGAGAATCCAGAACGCAGCGGCGAGAATGATTAAGTCTGCAAAAAAACATGACTCAGTCACTCCATTACTTGCGTCACTAAATTGGCTGCCGGTACGGCTTAAAATAATTTATAGGATTCTTATTTTCGTTTTTATGGCCCTTCACAATTTAACCCCTGGGTATTTGTCAAGTATGATATCAGTTTATATCCCTACGAGATCTCTGAGGTCCGAAAATCAACAACTCCTTTGTGTTACTAGGACAAAATACAAACACAGGGGAGATAGAGCCTTTTCGCGAGCTGGTCCAAAACTGTGGAATGACCTCCCTCATAGTATTAGATCCGTTAACTCACTAACGGTTTTCAAAGCTGTGTTAAAAGCACATCTTTTAAAGACTAATGAGGAGTTGTTGTGATGCAGGTTTAGTTATTTTAAATTGTGTCCATGTTGTTATGTGATTTGTGTTGTTATTTGAGACTATGCTTGTTTTTATGTAATTTTATTGTGATATTGTGAAGCACTTTGGGCAACCTGGTGTTGCATTAAATTGTGCTATATAAATAAACAAACAAACAAACAAAAAAACAGGAAATTATATCATAGAGAACACTGCCACAGATCCCCATGAGTGTCCAACTCCCCAAAAACATAATAATATTTATGAATTAATAGTTCATATAAAAAAAAAAAACTTTTACCTTGAAAAATTTATATTAAAAGCCTTTTTGATGATCCTAGAGCCACTATTCATGGTGTAAGGAATATGTCTTTCTTTGCTTTTTACTTGACTTTTTTTTTACCAGATGACAATTTTAGAGTCATTAAATTTAAACTGTTCTTGTGAATAGTAATACATTTTTTTTTTTACTATATAACACATTTCTACAACTCTGAAAATGTTTTAAACTAGATTTTTAAAGGATTTAAAAAAAAATCCTGGACAGTCATAAATGTCATTGACCCAAACGTCAGCTCTTTGAAACTTGTTGTACTAACCTTTGCCCCGGCCCAAAATTCCAGACAACTCTCTTCTAATGTTAGCAAACCATTTCTTTCAAGTGCATGCCTGTCCACTCGGTCCACATAACTGATAAACCTGTTTGTTTCACTGAATCTGATGCTACATTCACCTTAACACACTCAATCCTGTTTGTGTTTGCTCAGCTGAAGGTGTGAGAGTGTGAGGAGAGGTGAGATGGAGTCAGAGGAGACAGAAGGACGCACTTTAGTGCAGGTGATCAGTGAGAAGTACAGCCCGGAAAACTTCCCATACTGCCGTGGGCCAGGAGTTGGAGTGGTGATCCGGTCGAGTCCCCAGGGTTCACCTGTCAAAGGTCAGTTTTATTTTTGGCATTAGGTGAAATGCTGAGCCTCCTAGTTAACGAGGGTGTGTTAGATACGATCTGGATCCTGGCACACTGGTTATTATCATTTAACACTGTTTTGCTGTGTCTGTTGAAGAACACATGTTGTTATCATTATATAAATGTATTCTAGGGCCAAAAACTAAAGGATATTCCAAAGATATTAAGTTAAATTATTTTTCATCTATTAATTACATTAACTGGTTATTTAAAGGCAGTTTATGTCTCTGTGTATTTGTGTGTTAGATCGTCTGAATCTGCCCAGAATCCTGGTTCTGGATAGTTGTGGAATCACAGAGGCCGGAGATGAAGAGGAGGTGGCCACTTTCTGTGCTCACGTGGTTGAGTTAGACCTCTCTCACAACCAGTTAAAAGACTGGGGAGAGGTGATAAAAATGTGTTTGAGTCACAGGTTTTGTCTCGGTGTATTTACATTTGTGTATTTAACGCAAAAATGTCATTTCACATTAAGATATATAGGTAATGCTTACTGAACGATTCAATAATATTCAGTTCATTAACAGTGATTAATGCATTAGGTATCATAAGCTAACAATGAACAATGAATTTAATGTTAATTTATGCAACTTAAAAAAAAGTGTTAGTATTTGTAGAAATTCAAATAAATTTAGTAAGTTTAATAAATGCTGTAAAAGTATTATTGCGTTAAATCATGGTTAACATATAGAACCGTATTAAAGGGGTCATATGATGCGATTTCAATTTTTCCTTTCTCTTTGAAGTGTTACAAGCTCTTGGTGCATAAAGAAGATCTGTAAAGTTGCAAAGACTAAAGTCTCAAATCCAAAGAGATATTCTTTATAAAAGTTAAGAGTCAACCACGCCTACCTAAAGCGGCTCATTCTAACACGCCCCCACATATCTACGTCACAATGTGGGAAGATTTGCATGACACCGCTCAAATGTTCATGCAAAGAAAGAAGGCGTTACTTTTATTCTCGCTGTACGCTTGAGGTATTCGGCCAATCACAACGCACTGGATAGCTGGCCAATCAGAGCACACCTCGCTTTTCAGACCGACGAGCTTTGTAAAAATCGACGAATTTTAGAAAGGCGGGGCATAGAGGAGAAACAATAAAGTACAGTATGTGGAAAATAATGTGTTTTTTGAACCTTAAACCGCATAAACACATTTCATTTCACCAAATACACAAAATAATGTTCTTTTTAGCAACATCATATGACCCCTTTAAGTCTTATCAGATTTCATACTTTGATGTTGGTAGAAAATAAGTCTTAAAGGAGTAGGTCAACCAAAAATGAAAATTTGGTCACCCTTAGGCTATCCAAGATGTAGATGAATTTGTTTCTTCATATGAACAGATTTGGATTACAAATGCAGCATTACATTACTTGCTCACCATTGCAGTAAATGGGTGCCGTCAGAATGAGAGTTCCAACAGCTGTTAAAAATATCACAGTAATCCACATGACTCCAGTAAATCAACTGTCCATCAATACATTCCTCAAAATCTGTTGTGATAACGAAACAAACTCATCTACATCTTGGATGGCCTAAAGTAAATTTTCAGCAAAATTTTTGGGTGATCTTGTATCATTTTTGGCAAAGTTTCATGGGCTAAATGAAATCCAGTCATTTCTTTTGAATAAGGGCAAATAATTTGCCCACACAGATTTTGCATAGTTTTTCCACACAAATTTCGGTGTGTTGACAAACAGAGTGCTGTTTAATTTGAAAGTGACTTCTGTCTGTGGACTTTTTTTTTTGCCAGTTTTTCTGTCAACATTTAAAAGTACAATGATGAAGTTGAGGTCAGCTACCTAACACAAGCTTGACTAAACAAACTGTTTGGGTTTGGTCAGTTTTTCATTCTTTTCTCTCCTTTCCTCTTCTCTTTGTAGATAAGTAAGATCCTGTCTAACATCCCTAACCTAGACTTTCTTAATCTGAGTATGAATCCACTGAGAGGGTCGAGTCTTGAGCCTGGAGCTGCTGAAGCGTTCTCAGGCCTCCGCCGCCTTGTGCTCAATAACACGCATGTCACCTGGGACATGGTGCACACACTTACACGAGAGATCCTAGAGTAAGTGTGTGTGTGTTTTATAGCATTTAAGTAGCCTCGGTCTGCACCCCCGCAGATTTTTTAGAGCTTTTTTATGTGTTTGTCATGTTTTTTTAATACATTATTTATGATTTAAGTGTGCAGTGTCTCTGCATTGCAAAAGTTGTAATTCTTTCCAAGCATTCATTGTTCGGACAAACAGGTTCTGCCACCGTAAACTTACACTGGTAGTTCAGCCTGAAATCAATATGTTGGGCCCAAGGGGTCAAGGTTTAGCTCAAGGTTAAGATCATTTTAGACCCTGCTGTGAAGATTACTTAACTACACAATTCTTGGAGCAAAATAAGTTGACATTTTCAAGCAGCCATATATAATGACAAACTACAATTTACCAAGCAACATATTACTACAGAAGATGTTTTGCCAATTTTGGTGGGCTCTTAAACTAAAACTTTTTAAACTATGCCAATCATTGAAGCAGTTTTGTTAAAATATTTTTTCCCAAGAAATCAAAGATTATGCCAAACTAACATTTTTATGTATTTTAATGGACTTTTTTTCCTAAAATGGAGGTATTTGGTATTGTGTGACTGTCGCATGGCCCTATAGTTGTGAAAATGGTAGTTTTGTCATGCACTAAAACTTGGTGTTTTCGTGTGGTTCTATGTATGTAGGCTGGAGGAATTGTTTTTGTGTCTGAACGAGTATGAGAGCGTGAGTGTATCATCTATACCGTGCCCGTCCCTGCGCCTGCTGCATATCACAGATAACCAGCTGCAGGATTGGGCGGAGGTTCGTAAATTGGGCCTTATATATCCAGGCCTGGTGTCTCTTATTCTGGCAAACAACTCCCTCTCATCTATCCACGAGCCTGAGGACTCTCTACTGAGACTCTTCCCCAACCTGCGCAGCATCAACCTACACAACTCAGGTGCTGGATTGCATGAACATCATCTCTGTAGAGTCAGACAGAATATCAGCACACACACACATGTCTAGGTAGTTGCAGCATTACCCTTCATAATCTGTTAATTTATAATTTAAACAAAATTGAGTAGTTTTGTATGAGGAACAGACCAAAAGTGAAGCAGTTCTTCATTGAAAATCTTCCCTTCCAATGCAGCTTTCAAATGTTCTTTTTCTATTATTCAGTAGGTCATCTCCTTTCTGTGGTTTTGAGTTGTAAATTAAGTACATCTCTTAAACAATCATGGGTTAGTTTACCCCAAAAATACATTTCTCACCCTCATGTTGTTCCAAACCATAAGATATTTGTTCATATTGGAAACACAAATTATATTTTTAATGAAACTTGAAATATATCTGTCCCTCCATTGAAGGTCTATTCCATTAATACTATGATGCTTCAAAAACTTCCTAAAACATAGAAAACTTACTCCATATGAATCCACTTGAATGGTTAATCCAAGTCTTCTGAAAAGGCGCAATTGCTTTGTGATGAACAGATTTAATTTGGACTTTTATTGACATTTAAACACTGATCAACGCACACATCTAATATGGTAAAGGGAAGCCCAAATGTGCTTGCTTGATGTGTTCTGAACAAAAATTCATTAAAATGTCTTCATTTGTGTTTCGAAGATGAAGCAAAGTCTAGTGTGTTTGGATCAACATGTGGGTAAGTAATTTAAAAATTGACAGAATTCATTTTTAGGTAAACTACACCTTTAATGGATTATTAGCTAATATGTACGTGTTGTGTTATTTTAGGTCTATGTTGCTGGGAGGACATTGAGAAACTGAATTTCTTCCCAAAGCTTCAAGAGGTCAGAGTGATGGGTATTCCTTTACTGCAGCCCTACACCGATCAGGAGAGACGTTATCTTATGGTAGCACAGTGAGTAATCATACACAAAAGTAGCCACTTTTGAAATTGTTAGAAATGATTACACAAATCAATGTGGCCACCGATATGGAGTTGTACACGTCCATGTATTCCGTGTCTCTTTCTGTTTCCCTTCCTCACACGCAATTGTTCTTCTTCTGTGTTTTGTAAGGTTGCCTCATGTGACTGTATTGAACGGCAGTGTTGTCACTAATGGAGAAAGAGAGGATGCAGAACGCTTTTTCATCCGCTACCACCTCGACTGCCCTGAGGATGAGCTACCCCAGAGGTGACCCACCTGCACCCCTCACGCCACCACACTCCATATACACAACTCTCTCAATCTTTATAGACATATAAAGTACAGAAAATATACAGTACATATACAGTACAGTACAGAAAATACATATACTATTACTATATACAGTACAGAAAATGATTGGTGTCTATATCATGAAAATATTCAATTTAATCAGCCTATAATATCGCTATTATAATTTAAATAATATGCTTCTTTGGTTACACTTTATTTTAAGGTGTCCTTGTTACAGTGTAATTATACATTTAAGTACTGAGTAATATTAATGAACTACATGTACTTACTATATGTTAGGGTTAGGATTAGGGTTTGGCTTAGGGTTACTTGCATGTAATTATGCATAATTAATTGTTAATAGTAAGTACATGTAACGTGTAACAAGGACACCTTAAAATAAAGTGTTGCCGCTTCTTTTTATTTTTATATCCCGGGTCTTATCTGTTACCCATAACTAATGTTACCCATTTTCTTCAAAGCTTGAAAGTTTATAGCTCTTTGGTTTCTCTCTGCAGTTTTAGTTATTCCAAATTAGTACCCCTAAGAAGATACTTCTTTATTGAACACTAAAAGGCTGTCTGTTAATTATTTACAGCATATTTACAGCATATATGGATATCCATAAAATAAGTCTATATAGAAACATACAGAGGAACTTTAAAGGGTTTAAAGTTGCAATGAAACTGGAGTAGGGACAAATCTTTTTTTTCTGTGTTGTGAAGTACATCTGAGTAAAACTGATTATTGAAAAGGAAAATAATGCAGTGCAGGAGCTTGTTTCTATGCATCGGTTATTAATTTGGATGGAGGCAGATCCGAATTTGAGCTTACAGTCGATTGTAAGAAAGAGGCGGGATTTAATCAGATGAAATTATTGGAGTCTAGCATAGGTCAGTGGACAGAATTCTGTCATTTCAGTGGAAGATCAAGTTATGAGATTTGGATTAAGAATTATGAGGACAAAAAATGTAACAACATGGACAAATGAGTTCACAATTAGATCAATAATATGCACTCAGAAAATAGAGATGAATTTTCATTTTATGCTGACTTTAATGAGCACCAGTTTGTTTTTCGTATACAAATAAACATTGTCAGTTTTGAATAATGCACTGAAAAGTGTTTTGCTGTAATTTAGGTTACATCCTCTTACAGTCGTTCCACAGACATTAAAGGTTAGTTTAGCCCTTGCAGTTTTTATTGTCAGTATTGCTTGTTTCTCAGTAGCTTACTATAGAATGTGGTTACTCTAGTTGGAACAAAATTTTGCTGCTATGTAATAAAATCTTGGGAGAGCCCAGCCACCTCTTTCCGGTTTAGCACAAATAGCCTTTCTGTCTTTCTCTCTCTCTCTCTCTCTTCTACATTCCAACCTATTTTCCTTTCACTTCTTTTTCTTTAGTTTGGCATCTCCAGTTATCCAGGTGACGTTTAACTCTCCCATCCCTCATGTCTTCCGGCCTCCCCTCTTTCCTTATCCCTTTTTTTGGGGGACTTTCGGGGGGATATTTTGGGAAGTCTTTGCAGGTCAAAGACACAGAAAACGGATCACCCACGTTCTTAACACACCCCATTCCGCTTAACCTGGGAGAGTGTTTGGAGGACTGTTTCAGTGACTGCGGCAGGCCCCAGCTTCCAGCAGGGGATTCTAACCTTTGGGAGACAATGTGTCCACTCTCTGCCTCCTCAAAGACGCCTTTGTACTGGAATACCCCAATCAGAAAATCGATACACAAGGTGGCAGCTTTATTCGTTCTTCCCCTCCTTATATCCCCCTCCCTGTTCTTCTCTCCTGCCCCTTTTCATTTGCTTTGGGTGGGATTGAGTTAGCTGGAGAATTTTTTCAAAAGGGGATGGAATGACGTCCTTGACTCATTCTCTCCTGTTTTTTCCGTTGAGAGATGGAGATGGTGTTGCCTTTGTTCTGGAATGGCTCTTAGACCTAGTGAATTGATTAAGTTGTCTAAACAGTTATGACACAGTTCCCGTTCTAGCTATAGAAGGTCGGGAAACTAGAGATGAGGTGGAAATGGGCCTTTCTCAGAAATAGTGGCCTTTTATCATCTGTCTAAAGTATCAGAAACTAAAGTGAGTTTTTTTTACAACCCTGATAACATGATAACATTGACATTCCTCTCACTTGAAATTTTATACAACTAAAACACAGAGCCCCACAAGTGACACGTAGAGAAAACGAAATACCATAGCATAAATACATAAAAAACACAAATTACGAATTTATCCCATGACATTCATTTGTTCCCCTGATTAAGGTAAATTGTTAAATTGTGGAAATGATTTGAACTTGATTTAATTTTAACTTAAAATTTAAAAGAAGGGAACAAATTAGTACAATGTGGCCACAAATTAATAAGTCGCAGGAACAATTTCTTAATTTGTGGCCACAGCATCTTATTTTTTTATTTTATTTAATTGTTTTTGTCATTTTTTTATGTTATGTGCGGGGCTCCATACTAATGGAATAGTTTGCCTAAAATGAAAATTCTGTCATAATTTACTTCATCTCAAGGAGATCAAGGAGAAGTTTAGCAGACTGAGCTGCTCTCTTCCATAATATGAAAGTGGATGGGGACCAGGGGTTGTCAAACACTGTACAAATATCATAAAAGTTATAAAAATTGTCCATACAACTAGTGCACTATATTCCAAGTCTTCTGAAGTGAGTGAAGTGAAATCTGACTAAAATTTTGATTGACAGCTGTGGTCACCATTCACTTTCATTGTTTGAAAGAAGAAAGAAAATCAAATGGGTTTCAAAGACATGAGAAAGTTTTCATGACTGGGTGAACCATTACTTAACAACTCACTTTTTCATTTATTTTTTCTTGTGCCCACCGGGACCACTTCTTTAGAGTCTTTCTTTTCATCACCTATGTAAACTAAAACCCGGGTACACTGCCCCTCATTTCTGACCTCCTCACTCCATCCACAACCTCGATTTCTTTTTTCTCTGTCTGTTTCTGGAGGAAAAGCCATTTCCCAGAGGGAAGAGTTTGAGATGAGAGTTGGCACTGGAGGGTGAAAGGGCAGGTGTAGAAGTAGATGGTAAACTCTAGATATGGGTTAAGGTTGCCCCCTTTTTGAACCCAGCCTGCTCTTTCCCCCACCCTTTGGGCACAGATCAGAGCTTAGGCTTTGTTACCGACTCTGTGATAAAACTCTGAAAGAGGGCAAAGATCTGAGAAACAGAGAAAGAGATGGACAGAAAGAAATGATGCTTCCCTGACCTCAAACGCACCTTTGGACCAGGCCATCTTTGAATGCATGAGACGTAACTGGTATAGAGACCCATTCAGCCTAATTTATGAGACTCAAACTGTAGTGGCATAAAGTAATGGGTAGAACCATTTGAGAGACTTTCAAAGTGATTCCACAGTAACCTTAGTCGCATTTACGGTTGCTTAGACATAAACTTTAGGTATAAGTAGGCATGGGACTGTTATCTTTATAAAGCTGAGAAGATATAGAGATTTGAGTGCTGGCTAGTGTAATTCAAACCTTTCACTGCTTGATTGCTCACAACGATTTCCCAGATCAGGCCTATACAGTATATGTTGTTTAGCGTATACCTATGAAAATCCTTCTAAAACTACTTTGTGCACTAAAATAGCATTGAAAATAGTCTGGAATAGCTATTTTAGCTTTAGTTTAGTTGTACTAATGCTGCAAACAAATTGGTCCCAGTCACCATCCACTGGTCAGCTGTGAGGTACATTTGTTACATAGCTTATGTGGGTAGGAGGGAGACCGTTAAATAGGTGAAGGAGCCCTATACATTCATCAGCCTTTGAGTAACTAAAACCTGATCCTCCCTGGGAGGAATGGGAAACACAGGAATGAGACCAGAGGGGAGGGATGCAAAGACAGTGATGACAGGAGGAGAGGATGAAGAAAATGAAAGGGGCTATTGGTCTTACTGTCTTTGAGTAACTATAGCCTGGGACCTTGTTGACATTTTGACAGCGAAAGGCAACATAGGGGCCTAGAGGAGAACAACGATGTAAGAAGGTAAATGTATAGGGAAAATCTAAGTGCATCACTCTTTACGGACAATGAGAAATTTAAGAAGATAAGTGGATTGCATAACCAGGCTCTTTAGCATCCATCATGGGGGATGTCGATGCTAAAGATGTCAAGATAGAAGCATTCATAGACAACATGTAGACAAGTCCCCATTAAAGCATTTACTGCCGTTTTAATTAATTTAAGGGTATAGTGGCGACTACATTGAGGTTGTGATGATAGTTTGAGGTGCAGTACCTGGGTTAATAACGATTTCTTCAAACATGCAGCAAATTTATCTAACTCAAGCATTTATTTTTTTTGTAGTCTGAACAGGACTGAAACACGAATGAAATCAGACTTAAATGTATTTCAGTCTAAGCAATCAGATCAAATTCCAAGTACTTTTTAATGTCAATCAGGACACGTAACATCATACAGGATGTGAGGTAGTGTCTAAAACTATGTCTGAATTAATTTTAATTAATTTTTTCAATAGTAAATTAGAGCTGTTGTCAGGGGGGACCACCGGCAACATTGTCTCAGACCCACTAATGTCCTCAATAATAAAGCTAACTCATTGGTTCCCATCCAAAAAATATAAAGTATAGTGAATATTTTGGACAAATATTGCTCCTGTTGTCTGTTATTTTGCCTTGTGTGACTCTGTTGTTTGAAAAGAAAAAATGCTCTTGGTCTCATGCAACCACCTACATCATTACTATAGCAACCCATGTAGATATACTAGTTATTGCCTACACTGTGTCAAGAAACAGATACGATTTCAACTGATGCAAAATGACTGTCAGTCCTAAAGTTTGTAAAGCACAAACGGCAGCTGTGTGGAGTGTGAACAACGCCTAAGGAACTGTATCTCCACTGTACTTTCAAATAGACAGGTTCCCCACCCCCAAGTTCATCCAGGGTGACTGCCACTGTAATATGTGTACTAAACTTGCTTTGGATAAAAAGCCAAATTGCTAACAGGTAAATCACAAGTGAATTTAATTGGGTCTCAAGGGGACATTTCTCATGTTATGTTGTAGGTATCTAAATTTTGAGCTAATGGTGATTGTGTGCATGTTATCTACCTGAAAACGGATCATGTTGTTTTTGAGGCCATCAACAACTGCAGTATCTACAGTAGACTCACTGTATGGCTCTACTATGAACCTGGTGCACTGCATGGTGGCGACTGTCCGGTCCCATCTCTGAGACTGATCTAAGCACTGTTCAAGGAATCCAAGGCAGCTATGTTATCACAGCGAACACCCATTCACCTTCAATTAAGGAGCTTAGCCACACTAAATGAGACCCTTGAGTGAGACTGTTCTTTCTCTCAGACAGAGTGGCACTTTGTATAGAGGGGGCAGTATTCCCATGGCGAAGGCAGGGAGCCACAGGCACCTACCCAGGCTCAGGCTCTGCTTTGTGGGGAGACTTTTCTGGACAGGCTGGGGAAATTACTTTGATTGGCTGTGTCGGTTACTGTAGCCCTCTAAAGCTAAAAGACTTTTTTTGTGGAGATTTTATTTAATTGTTCCTTCCGATCTCCTCTTATCTTTCCCACAATCCTTCAGCAAGATGGGAAAGAAGGGAGGGTAGCCGGGGTGGTGGTGAGAACTTTCTCACGGTTTAAAAACTCAGTGTGCTTCACAGACACACAAACAGGTACACAAATACATAACAGCCTTTTCTCACAAACACACACAACTCTGGTCACTTCCATGGTGCACTGATATTAGTATTGTTTAGAGGAGCTGTCTTTTTTTTAATGTTTGAGAGTGATTGACAATTTTTATGAAAACAGACATATGCAGACATCCCACCATGCAAAAAAACATTTCTAGGAGATGGCACAGTACCCTCTGACCACGTGGCTGAGCACTTCTCCAAAAACACATCTTAATACCAGGTGGAAATAGGCTTTCTCTCCCACTCTCTTCATTTCCGGGATGTTGTATATCATTTGTGGAAATCAAGAGACTCCCGTACCTTTCTGAGAGAGGTGAGATGTCTGCATACCATGTTGTGCAAGCATATATCAAGTAGAAGTGTGCTTTACCTGTGCTTTTGTAGATCATTAGCTCTGTTCTAAATCGTAGTTGACTTGTTAGTCCAGCTCCTAAATAAGCAGTTGACTTCTAAGACATGAAACCTCACTTTTGACTGAACTGGAACAACTGCAGCAGTCCACATAAGTAGCAACTCTGCACAAAGATTGCGGGATGTAAAAGTATGACCCAGAATTGATTCCAATAGGATTAGCATATTGTTAAGCTAACTGTAGGGTGCTGTAGAAAGAACTCCTAAAACCCAGGAATAAGTTAGCATTTTTGAACTCTTGGTCGAACTTTTTGTCGAGAGAACCAGGGTGATGCTAACAAGCATAAAAATCTAACATATAAAAATGTCTTTAATTTTTATTCAGTATAATTTTTTTTTTTTTTTGTGTTAGTTACAGTTTCAAGTTATCTTGGAAGCAAAATATTGCTGCCTACTGTCTGGAATAATAGCTTTTGTGTCAGTATGCTTTTGTTGATTGAAAATGCTTTCTAGGTAGGCAGTTCCCTAGATTTTGGATCAGAGCTTTCGTATATTCTCTCTATTCTTGGTTTCTTCACAGTCTTTCTGTCTTAACTAAAATCCACTCCAACATTTTGTTTTAACATAAATGGGTCACTGGGTGTAGTAGCGAACAAGCATATACATTGGCTAAATTCACATGGTTCTTCTTTTCTCACTGCTGTCCACTTTTTTCAGGTACCACACTTTGGTAGCACGCTATGGCCGCCTAGCCCCACTTGCAGAGGTGGATTTGCGCCCTCTCTGTCATGTCCAGGTAGAGGTGCGTTTTGGGGACCAGACAGAGCCCCTAGAGCTCAGATTGGATCAGACAGTGGCAGACCTAAAGAAGCACTTGAGAGCCATGGTCCAGCTACCCCCAAAAAAGATACGTGTGTACTATATCGACCGGCAGCTTGGCTACGCACTAGAGCCTCAGGAAATGAAATATGGAGCACGAGCACTTCATTCCTACAGTATACGAGATGGAGATGAAATCTTGGTGGTGCCCAAGACACAGTGACAGAAAAGAGAGCAACAACTGAGCACTCTTTGGAAAAATGACTGGTTGAGTTGTTTCCAGAATTATTGGAATACCTTACCTTAACAATCTTCCAATACAGGCAATGTGAATGCTGTGAACAGTGCACAGATCAGCATGCTTTATGTTGAGGACAGAGTAAAACTGCCACTCTGGTTTTCCAGAATCTTCAGTTCTATTTAAAAATGGTCCCTAAAAACAGATGTTGGATCAGAATTTAAAAAACCCTTTTAACATTCACTGCTCTGTGGATGTATGTATACAAGAAAAAATGTGTGTACGTAATAATTTTTCTTGATGTGTGTTTATGAGACTGCTTCTCAGGAATTACCCACAACTGCATACATGCCTCTACTCTAAAGAATATTTTAGCATTTATCAAAGGTGCAGTATGGAATATTTGGCCCCCTAGTAGCTGAGGTGTAAAATTCCAAGTTACTCGCGGAGGAACATTATTCTGGTAATTATGTGATTTGGGCTTCGACTTAGCTCTTCAGCATGGCTGAATATGATAGTTTGAGGCATACCGGTGTAACCATGGATACGGGCAATCCTTTTGTAATAATAATAATAATAATAATTTATGCATTTAGCAGATGCTTTTATCCAAAGCGACTTACAGTGCATTCAGGCTATACATTTTTTACCAGTATGAAAGTTTTGAAAGAGCAAATGTCATTAGCAATGTCAAAACTCGCCCCCTCCTAAAAGAAAGAAGAAGTAAGAAGACAAATATCCATTAATAATGTCTTTTGAGCAGGTAATAGTCTTCCACTGTAGTGGAAAGTGATTGCTTATATGATCTCTCATATGGTTTATTTTTGAATGATCCATTGTATTTATAATGTTCCTGAGTGGTTATGGCTACAAGCTATCAGAACTAACACACCTCCCACCACATCATACATGCATTGCAATAGCCAAACATTTTTCTCCTTATTTTACAGACATCACGTAGCCACACAAAGAGGAATTATATGAACGTAGCATTTCCTGCGAAATCGGAAAGTTCAAATGATAAATTATTATAAACTTACCATAAACTTAAATCAGGTTAAGGCAATTTTTCACCAAAATCTTGTGTACTGCAGCTTCTTGCTAAATCAATACCAAGACACTATATATATAATATATATATATACTGTATATATATATGTAACTGTCTAGATGCTGTCTAGATTTATTAAGTAATGCTCTCTTTTAAAATCACTTAACAATGGCTAGACTTGAAAAATGCCAAAATTACTGAATACAAGGAAAAAAATATGTAGATGCAGATTGTGAATGCTTAGAGAAGGGGAGACAGACACGTTAGGTCTTTTCTCTGCCACTTCTTTGCTGCTTGAATTACAACAGGGTCACATACAACCCTGAAGCCCTCTAAGGTTTACACACTTTACATTCAAAGCTCCCCCTATCATGGCCACAGACCGACTGCAATCCCCTAGTCTCCTCTCTCACTAGTGGAAAGAGTCCTTGGAATATGTAGGTGCCATACTCTCATTGATGTTTAAGACAGATCATGTGCTGTTGGGTTATGAACTTGCATTTGATTATTATCACACCCATGTTACAGAAAAGGAAAACCCAAGGGGACCAATAATAATGAGAATTAAGCCATATTTAATTTTTATTGAGTAGATATGCTTTTTTGTGGGCTTATTATTTTAAAAGTGGAAATGTGCACACTGATAAATTTAATTTTGACTGATTTTTATTTTATTTATTTTTTATTTTAAATTTTGACATATTACAAGTTTAAAGGAAGTTGAAGATATTTCTGTTGTCATTTGTTGAGCATGAAACATATAAGGGATTTTATAGCTTGCAAATGACTGTCAGTGCATTCGGCAAGTACCTGTTCCCTTACCAAAGAGAATTGTTTGATGAACTTAAACCATGCACTTTCTTAATATCAAACTAAATGACAACTATAATGTGTTGCACAGATATGGACTAATTTTAACATTCAGTCTTTTGGACTTGTTTTTTTTTTTAACCACAGTTTTTAACCACAGTCACAGACATACCAGTCTATACATTTCAGGAATTGGATTACCATGGCTGTTCATTCCCATGCCATTTCCCAGCAGAATGGCTCTAATGTTGGAGTGACTAATATAGGATAGACTCCCTCTCTAGTTACCAAGCTGTCCCTATGCAACCCTATCCCAGTGGAGGGTGTTAACGGAACTCAGAATCCATTAGAGGTTCAGATAAGCTAAAGTTGTTATATATATATTAGCACTACTACATGGATATTGTCAGATATTTAGACAGCTTTGTTTCAGTGTAACCACATATGTCACACTGATGATCTGTTATTGTCTTATCACAGAGAAGTCCAGCTTCTGACTCTCTAATCTGACTCTGTTATGCTTAAAAGTCCCATCACTGTTTCAGTTGTGTCCTATCACTGGAAATTGAGCTTGACTGTCATATTTTTGTCCAAATCCTATGATTATACCATATTGTTGCCACATTTATTTACTCACTCCCCGTGTAATTTTACTTTTCACTGAAAATTGTAAATCCCCATAATGCTTACTAATGTCCTACAATGTTTGCTTTCATTCTCATCTGCGAACCATAGTGTGTTTGCTTCCAGCATCCCCTTTCTCCCGTCTTTCAGCAGTGCCTGTGTCTCTACAAGTTTCTCATTGCTCATATTTTGTTCTTATTGTGTTCTGGTTGTGGTGATGACTCGTGATTCTCTGTTCTGCTCCCAAAGGACATCTGGCCTCTAGCCCCAAAATGTTGTTAACAGAACAGGTGCTGACATATTTACCTATTGCTGGGTCTGTATAATGGTGTTTTCAGAGTTTAAAGAGGGCCATTGGCTTGTGCCATGGATATTAATTCAGTATTAATGGTTATATGAACACGGATATAGAATATTATTGTAAAAGTGTGTGATTTGTGTTACGAGTAAGTAATGGTATTTTACCATTATGTGAAATTCTGTTGAATGCCATACTGAAAAATGTTTAAAAAAATAAATAAAAAGCAGCCAAGGCTTTGCATGAAATTAATTGAGTCTTCATGTACCCCAAGCTGCCACGGTAATGAAGTTTCTCTTTTTAATGACATTTGTTTTATTGTTAGTGGACGTAACATTACATGGTTCATCTGACATGAGCAGAGGTATGTTAATGTTAATGATGTTAACAGCAGAGGTCCCCCATGTTATGTCCTCATTTAGTTTTAATCCAAAGTCCATCATACACCTGCATTATTTTGTCCCAGCTGTTGAACCTGCAAAATTTGAGTGGTACAGCATAACAACCAGTATGGTCTGTCTGTCTGATAAAGCTAACCTTGTAACCTGTTTATTTCACCTTCGTTTGTTGCCTTTTCTGTTTTTTTGCTGTGCTTTCTTGTAACTATTCTTCTTTTCTTGCAGTAGTTGTGTATTTTACCCAACTCACACTAGGGACTAGCCACTGCGGAGACCTCACCAAGAACCTAGGCAAATGCTAGCATCCAACTGGAGTCTATCCAGCCAGACAGCCACATGCAAGACTGCCACCTGGATCACCGCAACAGTTTGGCTGATAGAAAGTATCATGCCTTATTGGTTTCACCACGTTTAGAAGTGCTAGCCTAACCCTGTCACGCCTACAGGTGAAACCTACACGTGCCAAATCTGGCATTGCTGTCACACTCGCAGACTCACGTACAGCTCTGTCCAACCAAGGCTTAAAACTTCCATCTCCTTAGTGGCCTTACTTTTGGGCAGCATAACCTCCCAGAGTGCAGCAGTATCCAGAGTTCACTGGTGGATCGGCAACACCGAGAGTTGTGCCAATCTGAGGGAAGAAGAACAAGGGGGTTACCAAGGCATGAAAGCAGGGGTAGGCTACAAAGACAAGGTCACACCGGGAGCTGCTGAGGGATTTGGTGCGTTTTGGATGGGTGGGGGATTTAAGATTTTTTTTTTTTATCGCCTCTCTGTAGCTAGAGCAAAAAGAACTGGCTGGGCAGCTGGTAGCCTGATCTACCCTGTGCATCATGGAGCAAGGAAGGCTGAAGGAGGCTCATTGTGTGGCCAAGAGGGGGAGATGTTTTCTGAGAAGGTTTGAGTTACCTTAAGGGGGCTTGACATTGTTGAGGAAAGGAAAGAAAATGAGGGCAAAGCAACTGCTTGGCGTTGGATGCATCAAAGAGGTTTGGATGAAAATTAAGATACTGGATGACCCAGCCAGGTTCTTGTCCAGGACCTTTTCCAGCTTCCAGGGTCAGGCCTGGTGGACCTACCAGCAAGCAACTACAGCGTTGGTGCATTCAACTATGCTTCAGTCCTTTCCCACGGAAATGGTTCGATGACTCCAAAGTCTTTATTGTACCCACTGACATTATGGTAATTCGGTCAGCCTGATTCAGATCTGCCAGGTTTGGTTGGCAGGTGGTTGATGGGGCTGACAGTTTGCGATTACATTTTATCAGACACTTGACTCCAGTGCCCAGACAGTGGAGTTAAAGCTTATCGTCAAGCTCATAGACATCTCTTGTTCTTGGTGGGACTGAAACTGGTTGTAAAGATGCAGGATTATCTCAGCTTAGTTGACCTATTCCACAACCACAACATTTGTGTTTGTGGGTCAACATGAAAAAGAATGAGGGACAAATATAAAGACAAGACATAGAATGATAAACCCTATTAGTAAGCTCATTACAACGGCAGAGGGAGACGATGGTGAGAAGATAGGGATTGATGTCTCCTCCTTGTCCTTACTCACTATTTCTTTTTTCTATATCTGGTCATTCCAACACAAGATGATTCAACTCTCCAACAGTCAGCCTGGGACCACATTGCGCTCTTTGTCAAATTCTCTGTTCTTGTGCACTAGTTTAGTTAAGAGTATGGGCTGCATTTGCACAACAAAGCAACAAGGTGTAAAGGAACCCTCCACTGGGACCCCCACATTGGTCACAGGGAATCTGGGGTCTGCGTCCATCCAGTCAGCTTTCACACATCCTGCCCCCACCAGTATTTAGTTACGTCCACTGTCCTCCTAGAAACAATGCTGAGTCTGACTCGGATCTCGCTCCCATCTCCTTCCCAGACCCTATCACCGTGGATGCACCAATGATTTCCCCTCATTCTGTTATTATCTTACCACCGCATCTATGGAAATGAGCTCCATTTGGAGACCAACCCAGGGTTGAGTGAGCTGTTGCAAATGAGGCTGTCATTAATTGGTGCAGGGAGCCCAGTAAGACAGGAGGAGGAGCACTGATTCACTCACATACGCACACACATTGAGTGTCCAAGTTGATTCATGTTAATGCAGTAACCCAAGCTCTTCTCCCTTTTTCAGTCAAATAAAGCAATGTTTTTCTGCTGTGTTTCCTTTTGTAAATAAATGCCCCTAGGGTGGGCCGAAGAGCCCCTTAAAGAGATGAAGTGGACTGTGCACTAGCTATGGAGAGGGCTGCTATCTAGGGAATCGGGGTTCAGTCCAAAGGCCTGACATTTTCTTCAGAAATCCTCTTTGTGCTTACGGCTCTAGTTTCAATATTTCCCTTCAGTTACTTACCAAACGCCACCCTTCACTGGTCCACAGGTCTACCCCCCTTTTCTCATCCACTCTCTCTTTACCATTCTGCTCTTGCTCTTCCCCTCTCCTATCCTCCCCCTTCCCCAAAAACTGATCTCAGATTAAATTTAACACTATACCTGGTGCAAAAGGTAGCACCTGCCTCTGATGCGTCTCCCTCCAGTAGAGCCGTACAGGGAACCCACACACTCACTCCTCCTCTGTCCTCTCATTCTGGGATCACTTTCTCCAGACTTTTGCTCTTTGAAATCAAGCGTACCCTGAGGCACGGTTTGGGCCGTGTTTGCCATTCTTGTCCTTGGCGGTTGTCCGGTGGAATTGGACCAGCACAGCGCTCTGTGTGAGTAGAGGATTTGGAAGGGTTTTTCTGGGCAGTCTCCCCCTCCCTTTTCTGCATCCAAGAGCAGAGCCCCTCCGCTCTTGAGACTGCGTTGATGGTACCCACTTGGATGTGACTTAGAGGCTCATGCACAGGTGACGTGCTGAACTTCTGTCCTATGAAGGCAGGTGAGTGCTGAATTCTTAGTTGTGGTCTCGGAACCGGAGCTCTTGTGTTTTGTTCTTGTTTTGTTTTGCTTTCTTATGACAAATTCGCTGTCTTTCACTCCTTGTCAGTTTCTCACAAGTGATGTTCAGGTGCTCTCTACCTCATTTACACCTCCCTTCTCTCTCTTTGTTTTGGAAACACACTTTGTGCATGAAAATGTAAATGATAGGTTTTAACTTCCAATCGGTAACTAAGTAATTTTGATAACATCTATCATTGCTATTAATACCAGTCGTCAGACAGGCAGCTTGTTTGAGATCGGTTTCTGAGAGGTTAGCCAAATGAACTCTGCCAGTCTATGTAATGTGAAGTGGAGAGCAATGGATTTGCCTGTTGGCATCTCACGCAGTATCTCATGGTTCACTTGGGAATCCCATCAAATGCAAGTTTCGTCTGTGCTGTGGTTTCATGACAGAAGATGTTATACAGGACATTGTCCAAACACATAGGCTCTCTTCAGGAGACTGGATTTCATTAATGTTGGATGTTCTTTCTTATTTAGCAATAGGAAGAAATGATACACGTAAGACTATGACTTAAGAATCCATTCATTATTCAAGCAGCTTGAATTAAAATGTACATTTGTTTCCATGCCAATGTTTTAATATGTTTTAATTATTTCCATGGAATGTTTTAATTAATAACATCCTGATACGGTTTGCACTGAAATGTTTTTTTTTAATTACACATTTCCTCTGATTTCTAGAAAAAAATTCTTTTTTTTTGTTGTTAATTGTTTGCATTTTTAGATGTACTTCATTTTAAGACTTGTACTTCATTTTTAATGGTTTTTATGACACTTTCTTTACTGTACGATAATTTTATGCGACAGCTCAATGCTAAATTTATTTTGCTACCACTGGATGATTATCTTACTAAGGCAAAGGCACAGGTCATCTGATTCCTGTTCTAAGATTCCAACATTGTGTGAAATATGAGAAATTTAGACTTACATTTGAAACCATGTCTTGACTTAGCTATAATGACATTGCAAGCTTTGGTTTGGTTTGCTAAGTGAAATCTGACAACATAATTCTGGATTTGTGATACTATGAAGAGCTTACATAATTCACAATAGGCAACGCAATGTGATTGTTTTTCCTAATACCACTGAATTATATAACATTATATATTTTCATGCCATACACATGACATGAGTCAAATACTAATTATTTAATAACACACTAGACCTTCGGCAGTATTTTTCTTTTGGATATGCATTTGAGTATTAGGTAGTTTATTTTAAGACAAGTTTTCTGTGGAATCATGCTTAAGACTGAATTAGACTGGATGTTTCAGTTTAAACCAGTGTTGCTTACTATTGCTTACTATCTGTTTTGTCACTGCACTTTCTAAAAGCCATTTAGTCCTCCTCATCAAAATATAGGTCTGCCTAAAACATTCCCAATTGACAGTTTTACCATCAGAATAATTTTATATCCTTATCATTTCCATCACCTGATATTTGGGAGGTTGTCCATTTATTTTGGCACACTAAGGCTGGGTGAATCTAAAGGGAGTGAAACACAAACTTCAGCCCCTCAGGGTTGCCTTAAAGACCCCGGCAACTCAAGCCTGCTAAATTAAACCCATTAGCCTCACTGTTCACAGCCCTTTCTCTGATGCCAACAAGTCATAGCACATAAACACTTGGTAATGGACCCTTCAGACGATGGAGAGGAGCAAGGCATGTTCTCCCAGCCGCGGGCTCATTGGCACTGTGGAGGCCTGGAACTGCAGCACCATAGCCCACTCACACGGTAGTGCTAGAGAATGTGATCCCAACACATTGTTCTCTATCACATAATAGAACCTTTTCAGCTCAGGGTGAACAGGCCCACCATGGAGAGGGAGAAAGGGGCAGAATGCCCCCATGGGAGACCTGGGAGACTGCACTTTAAACCAGGGAAGATTGGAGACAAATGTGTCTTGACCTAGTTGTTTATTTCTTTAAATAGGTTTATTATCATACTTAAAAAAAAAATATTATACTACTAATGGTTTTCTTTTTCTTTTTTTATCTTAAAATAACTGATATTTGGAAGGCTGGTGACACTACAGCATTGCTTATTTTTTGTAATGAATATTTCAATGTTTCTCAGGTGTTTAGGATGGTCAGAACAGGCACTTTAGTCTCTCTTCTCCAGCTCTTCAGCACCCTTGCTCCCAGAGGAGGTAAGTGATGTCCTCTTAGTACTGCCTATAAACCCTCTCCTGCTTCCACAGCCCCTCCTGAGCATTAGATGTAACAGTGATTGATGGACAAAAAGAGCCAAGGCACTGAATAAAGAGTCAATCAATAAGTGATGATGTCATAATGTGACATAAATATAAGAACCCAAAACCTTTTCCAAGTCTGTGTAAATGACTTCATCAGTCTGAAAAGTAAAAAGAAAAAACTTCGATTCGCACTTGTACTTGCTCTTATGAAAATGTACCATAGTTCTTAACTGTAGCATTTGTTATAATAAAGCTAGCCTATTAATCATTACCGGGTCAATAATGCCTTTTTTTATTAATCTATATAGCATTTGTTATGAAAAACAACAGCCTGCACATTTAGAAACAATATCTACAACATAAATCTATAGGGAAAAAATCTATTCCCTTAATAGATTATCTATTATAAATTCTACAAGTTAGACAAAATTTACCACAATAAAAGCTTACAATAAAACGTGATAAATTCTAGTAAAGGTGGTCATGAGTAGTTTAAAAAGATTTTAATATATGTTAATGCTGGTGCAAGATTGTTTTCTCCTCTTTTCTTCAGTCTTTTTAGTTTATGTGCCTTTTTTAGATAATGTGCGACTTTCAATTTCTTGATAGAATTCTAATAGATCTCACATTTTACCATCAGCTTTGCTGGTTTTGGTCTATGCCCCTGATCTGTCCAAAACACCCTCACAGGGCCAACTGATCAATGCGTTTTTGCTTTGTCAACATTTACTTTTCCTCTGCTTAGCTTTTTCTCAGGATACCCTCTACCCCTTTGGACCCGCTCATAGGGATTTAGAAACCCCTAAGATGGATGATGGCAGTTCTCCAGAGATTCAACTACTAATTCCATTCATATTCTTCAATGTGCCCTCTAGATCCCTTTATGTAAGTATCCAAAATATGGACGAGAACTGTGAGAAAAATCACCCCAAAATCTCCATGCAACGTCTTAAGTGTTCAATTCAGCAGTGAATTGTGTAACAGCACATCATCCTATATTTCCCAATAGGTCAACAACAATGGAGTGATCTCCTTCAACATTCAGGTGAGTCAATTCACTCCAGAGGCTTTTCCCCTCAGTGACAGCCGTTCCTTCATTGCCCCTTTATGGGCTGACGTGCATAATGGTATCCGTGGGGATGTGTACTACCGTGAGACAACAGACCCAGAGATCCTGGAGAGGGTCACTCAGGATGTCAGAAAGTATTTGAAGAATATGGTGTCCTTCACTGCCACCTGGGTCTTCATTGCTACCTGGAATCAGGTCACCTTTTATGGAGGCAGCCAGACAACGCCGGTGAGGCAAAAAGAGTTTAATTTGCATGACCAATATCAAAACTGCGCTAATGAGCAGCATGTACTGTGTGATCACCACAATAATCACTACCACCAACACAAAAGAGAGTAATCATTCTTTTTTTTTCTTTCCATTCTTTTCAGGTAAATACATTTCAGGCAGTTTTGATCTCCGATGGCCAAGCTTATTTTGCTATGTTTAACTATGGAGAGATCAACTGGAGCACAGGCACGGCTAGTGGAGGAGACCCTCTTACGGGCCTGGGAGGAACCACAGCACAGGTAATCTCAGAAATCTCACCTTGTGATATAACTGTTGTATATATGTGATATAACTCTTTATCATTCTCTGCTATGATTACCCTCTCTAGGCAGGTTTTAATGGTGGAGATGTCAGCCATTTCTTGAACCTTCCCGGATCACGCTCGAACGAAGTGGTCAACATTGAACAGACCACTAATGTTAACGTGCCTGGACGGTGGTTCTTCCGCATTGATGCCGACCAGATAGACCCAGCAAATGGCTGCAGCTACAATGGTAAAAAAAAAACTATATAATTATATCATGTTTTCATGGTATTTGATACATTAAATTAATATTTTACTTATATCTTAAATGTGTGCTCCTTGTTTTTTATGTACACCATGTACACTTTTTACTCAACATGTTCCCCTCATGCCTTATCTTACTCTCTCTTCTTTTTCGGTGTCTCTGCAATCTTTTTTTTCAGGGCGGTTTTACCGTCGTGGGGAGGTTTTTTGGTTATCAGACCAATGCACTCAGCGATGTAGATGTCTTGATCTGAATAATGAGGTCATCTGCCAAGAAACTCCATGTGGTCAGTTAGAGACCTGTGAACAGGTGGAGGGGGCTTACTACTGCCAGCCTACCCGTACCAGCACCTGTGTGGTGTTTGGAGACCCCCACTACCACACTTTTGATGGATTTCTATATCATTTCCAGGTACAGTATAGGGTTAAAATCCCATTTCCATAAAACAGGAAATGAAAAAAAATCCTGACTAACTCCAATAATAATGTGTGAACGGGTGACTTTTTCTCCCCTGAAAGTTGCATTCAAAGTGCACTTGGCTCACTGAATGTGCATGATGCTTCTGGAAATAGTAAAGTCTGAAGTTTCCAAAGAAACATAAAAAATATAAGGATCATCATATTACACACATTCAGTTCATAAGATATCCATTATCAGAGATTATGCTAGAAGCAAAAGCTCATATAAGGTAATCCTACCACAAAGCTGAGTATCATGCTGATCACTTTTTTGTTTTTTTGTTTTTTTGCTCTGTATAGAACTGTAGGCTAAAACTATGTGATTGCCTTGATCTCCCATCCAGGGTACTTGCTCATACCTGTTGGCTCGTCCATGCTGGGAAATGCCTGGTTTGCCCTTCTTCAGTGTGGAGGCCAAGAATGAGAACCGTGGTGTGACCACTGTGTCCTGGCTACGGGATGTCACAGTGGAGGTGTACAACCACCGTGTCACACTACCCAAAGGGACTCTGGGAACTGTGCAGGTCAGCTTTCGTCAAGTTTCAGTCCTTTAAATATGAAGCTGTTACTCCTACTAAATTGACCAACTGTGCAATCAGTATGAATAGCAGCCTAGTAGATTAAATTGTTCTTGCAGGACACAGGCAATATAACCTTTCTCTTTCACTTTGTGTTTCTGTTGTTACAGGTGGATGGCCTGATAAAGACTCTCCCTGTTCAACTTCAACTAGGCGCAGTCAAGGTATACCAATCTGGCGTTGCTGTCGCTTTGGAAACAGACTTTGGTCTTTTGGTGACCTATGACGGATTGCACTACGCCTCCATCTCCCTCCCCAGCTCTTATTTCAACAACACTTGTGGTCTGTGTGGTAACTACAACGATGACCCCGCCGATGATCCCGTGTTGCCAGATGGCTCTTTGGCAGAGAGCGTAGTGGAACTGGGTGGTAGCTGGCGAGCTGAGGACACAGATTTTCGTTGTACAGATGGCTGTGCCCAGAACTGTAGCATGTGTGAACCGGCAGCTGAAGTGTTCTACTTTCGCTCAGACTACTGCGGGCTGATCAATAAGACTGATGGGCCTTTCAGAGACTGCAGAGCTGTGGTAGACCCCACAGTATTTGTGTACAGCTGTGTTTATGATATGTGCAGCAATCGTGATAACATCACCACCCTGTGCCAGGCTATACAGGCATATGCACTTGCATGCCAGGCCTTGGGAGTCACTATACGACCCTGGAGATCACGCTCATTCTGTGGTGAGTGATATCAGGTGTGACATTAAGGTTAATTCTGTGTCAATAAAGTCCAGCCATCGTAGAGAGTTCTTTTAGAGGTTAAATCAAGTATACATTGTTAAATACTTTTCTCACTTTCTATCATCAGTATGTTCTTTCTATGTTCTCTTTTCCACTGACCTTGCATTTTTCCATTTGCCATTGGCTCTTAGCATTGACATGCCCTGAGAACAGCCACTACCAAATCTGCACGAGTGCATGTCCTGCCTCCTGCTCCGACCTGACGTCTCACCTCTACTGTACCCATCCATGCACTGAGGGCTGCCAGTGTGACCAGGGCTATGTGCTGAGTGGTAGCCGCTGCGTCCGTCGCTCTGAGTGTGGATGTGAGCGTGATGGCCTGTACTATGCCCTAAATGAGACCTTCTGGGCAGGGGAAGGAGGTGAGGTGGGTGAAGAATGCTCCCAGCGCTGTGTGTGTGGCCCGGCAGGTGAAGTAACATGCTTCAATGACTCTTGTGGTGAAGGCGAGGTGTGTGTAGCAGAAGTTGGGTTGTTGGGATGTTACCCTCGTCGCGAAGCAGCCTGTTTGCTGTCTCAGACTCAAATACTGGCTACGTTTGATGGGTCCACAATGCCGTTCCCTGATGAAAGCTCATTCTACTTGGTGAAGACTTTGGGACGCTTGCCTGCAAATGTTACATCAGTGGAGGTGAAGATTGGCAGGAAGCTGGTGAATAAGGGCCCTACATGGCTACGGCCAGTGGTCGTTAGGGTGGGACATTTGGAAGCACAGATAGGTGGCTCAGATTTTGACTTGATAAAGGTTTGTGGTGACTTTTATATCCTCTACTCTGCAAAAAAAAATTGTCAGTTCCCAAGTCTGTGAAACTAAAAGATGCTTTTAAAAAGATACCTTCTTGGGACACCTCACTATAGCAATATCATTACTTGTACAGTAGCTTTGATTGTTCCTCAATATATTCTCACATATTGTTCAGACCAAGTTAGCTGATTGTATGACATGCTGATGATGTCGTAATTCTTCTCCCCACCCAGGTCAACGGTGAACCAGCGTTTCTTCCTTATGTCCATCCAGTGGAGCCTTTAATAATATACCGGTCCTCTGGCAATATCACGGTGATTGAGTGGAGTGGTTTAGTCCGCACTCGATACTCACGTCAGGGCCTGCTAAACATCACTCTCTCCACTCTCTTTTACAACACCACCTGTGGTCTTTGTGGTTTCTTCAATGGAGATCCAATTGATGACCTCCGTCTACCTAGCGGAAGGCAGGCCGATACACCCGAACAGTTTATTGAAGGCTGGAAAGCCATTGCGGATGATCTGACATGCAATGGCGATTGTGAGGACTTGTATCGTATGTGTACAGATTTAAGGCTGTACCAGAGCCCATGGCTGTGTGGAAACATCAATGACCTAGGAAACGGCTCGTTCCTGGCTTGCCACACAGCTGTTAATCCCTCTCCTTTCTTCAGGAACTGCCTCTACAACATGTGTGTGCGGGAAGGAAACCGTTCTGCCCTGTGTAACTCCCTCCAGGCATATGCTTCAGCTTGCCAGGATGCTCAGATCATCTTGGGAGCCTGGAGGAGTGCTACCAACTGCCGTAAGAGTGTTGGTTGTTTCTCTCTTTTATCATTTTCAGCACCTTCTATCCCTTTCACATAATTTCCTTTTTCTTTGTTTCTTTAGCTCTACCCTGTCCAGAAAACAGTCATTTCGATGAGTGTACATCTGCATGCCCTCTCACTTGCTCTAACCTGGATGATCCTGAGGAGCCATGCCCTCTACCCTGCTCCGAGGGCTGCCAGTGTGAAGAGGGATTTGCCCTCCGTGATGGCATCTGTGTGGCACTTAGCGATTGTGGCTGCTTCTACCTGGGCCGGCAGCTAGCCACCAATGAGACATTCTGGACAGACTGGGAGTGCCAGGAGCGCTGCTACTGCAACGGCACAGACAACAGTGTCTACTGCACCTTCTCCCCCTGTCACCCAGCGGAGTACTGCCAGGAGAATGAAGGCCTGTTTTTCTGTCAGCCAAGGACAGAGGCCATGTGTGTTGTTGCTGGTTATGGACACTTTTTGCCATTTGGAGGTGTACCATTTGACCTCCAGAGCAGCTGTACTCTCCGTCTGGCCACTACTGAGTGTGGAGAGGGGGACGAGGATGGCTTTGGGGGACTAGAGAGTGCAGAGACAGTTCTGGGAGGACTGGCCAGGTTCCAGTTTTCAGCTCGGAATGAAGAGCGAGACACAGGCCAGGCTATATGGGTGCGGGGATTTGTTCTGGAGGTCTATGGATATGAAATTGAGGTGTCACAAAGTTTCAAACACACAGTCACGGTAAGATTGTCCTGAGCTATGTGTTGTATGTGTTGATTATGACTAATGTGAATCTTATGTTTTTTTTAGCTTTGTTTTAAACAGGGACATGTTCAAGAATTGTAATTAGCATGCAACTTAAATCAATTAGAGTGCCACAAATAGCTTGTTCATATTTGCATGTACAAACGTGATCCAGCAGCCAAAGCTGATTTGGATCAATACAAAATTCTATACCTGCACCTGAAACAGACAGCTACTGATACACTTTTTGGCCATTTGCACGAGTGGCAGACATTTTATAATCACAAGAATTCCTCTGTAATTCTAGAACTCCACCTTTTGAAGGTCAAACTCCTCATTTGTATGATACAAAGTTGTTTTAATCAGCCCAGAGAGAAGAGCTAAACAAAGGAGTAAATTTTTTCAGGTGAGGGGTATAATATTTCAGCCAGCATCTGTTAGCATACTGCACCAGATACAGAGGGAAACTTATAACTGAGTGACGTCTGGAATGAGTTCACAACACTACTGGAAGATCTGAGGAACTTTAGATCAAATAAAGATTGAGGGGAGAAGAAAACCAAGTTAGAAATTGAGAGACAGAGTGAATCATAATGAAACTGGCTTTTGTATAGATAGAAGTATAGAGAGTAATGATAGACAATGAACAACAGATTGATCAAATGAGATGATATAAGAAGCAAAGCCAGGAGATGAGACGTATTATGTACCAAACAGATTTGATTGCTATTATTGAAACAAATGTCAATATTTTTTTTAATCTCTTTTAGGTGAATAAAGAGCGCCTGTATCTGCCTATAAAACTCGGTCCAGGGAAAGTTAACATCTACGCCCTTGGTCTGCAGTTACTTGTGGAGACAGACTTTGGTCTGAAGGTGGAGTACAGATCAAAATACATATTGCAACATACTGTACACGGGGGAAAAAAAAGCAAAACTCCTCAGATTACAACATTATCCACTGTGTAAGCTAATACACAGTTAATATCTCTACAGGTGGCTTTTGACTGGAATACTCTACTGCTTCTGACTCTTCCTCGCAGTCTCTTTAACACCACCTGTGGGCTCTGCCAAGGAATGCCTATTACTGGTCCCACTCTAAGTGTCACAGAATGGGGCATGGCATGGGCAGAACGTGACACCTTCTGCCAAGTTGGTTGCGGGGACTCTTGCCCTCGCTGTGGATTGGCTGAGAGGGGCCTAGCTGCTGAGGTCCCCGCCCAAGTAACAGATGCTGTTGGTAACATTGACATGGATGAGGGTAACCCAGGAAACCGTTTCCACCTTGCTGAAGGGTTGTATGTGTATGTCGAACCTGAGGCGGTGAGATTATGTGGATTTATAATAGACCGTGGAGGTGTGTTTGCGCGCTGTCACAGCAAAGTGGCACCAGCATACTTCTACCAGAGCTGTCTGCAGGATACATGTGTGGATCAAGGTGCGAGAGAGACCATCTGTAATTGGCTACAGATTTATGCCAATACCTGTCAGACACAAGGAGTGTCTGTCATTGGCTGGAGAAGTTCCACACCCTGTGGTGAGAGATATTTTAATTTATGTTCATTTACTCATGTCACAGTCTTATGCATAAAAATTAATGGTACTTTCTAAAGCAAGTATTGCAATTTTATTTCCTCATACTTGAGGTTAGGGGTTTGTTCTACAGTAAAACGTGTGTCTTAATAAGGAGAGATGTGCTGTTTATTTTCTAAGGGATCAGATTTTCACCTGGTGGATGACAAAACAAAACAAAACATAGACTTACAATGAAGGAGGAGCTGGACCCACTTTTAGAAACTAGAATATCATAGACACTTGAGGGTGGGTTCTTTTGATTTGGACCAGTTAACAGCCAAAATACCCTAGCAATTTTCTTCAGGAAATTAAAGATTTGAAAGATTTATGAGGCTGCTATGAAAAGTATTGTCATTTTTATGCATTTAAATGCAAATATTGTTTGCACTTCTAGGGCTTACATGAAAACGCTATTCCAAAACCCCTTAATGCTTGGTGTTACGCTGGCTAACCACAAGCCATGTCTTAATTTACAAATATTCTGTTTTGCCAACATAAAAACTACAAGACACTTTATCACAATCAAAGCCCCGTGAATGCCACACATTTATATAAGCCCTTTAAAGTGAAATGCAATACATCCTCTTTACTTCTGGAGAAACTCACCCATCCAGTGAACTCTATGTGTGTCCAGTCCTGTCGTGCCCTGTGAACAGCCACTATTCCAGCTGTATGATGGTGTGCCAGCCGCAATGTGCCCCTGCACGTGGACAGAGAGACTGTAACCAGTACTGTGTTGAGGGGTGCCAGTGTGACCTAGGCTTTGTGCTCAATGGCAAGAGTTGTATCCTCAGTCAGAACTGTGGATGCTACACGGATGGTAAATACTATGAGGTAAGACAGCATGTCACGAAACTAGACAATACATCAAATACAATAAACATCTATTAAAACCGTGCAGTATACAATACAATACCTATTATTGGCAATAAAAGTGTTTTATTTCATTGCCACACTTTTCTTAATGAGTCTCTGTATCCAATCTGTTTAACTAGTAAAAACTTGTTAATATATTTTGTCTTGTTACATCTGCATTTTTTTTCATGTTTAAGCAAAAATGTCATAAAATGTATTATTTTGTATTATGAAATAATAAATAAGATATTATTAAATTTTAATTGTTTTACTCCATAAAAGTTAAGAGTGATAAAAGTACTCATGTTTTCCAGAAAATGTAGAGCTAGCATTCCTCTTCTGCCTTTTCTTGAAACGCAAATATGTTGTTGTTGTTGTTTTCACTCTATTTTCTCAGCCTAAGCAGTTGTTCTGGAACAGTGACTGCACTAAACGCTGTCAGTGTATTGGACGGAATCTGATTCAGTGTGACCCAAGGCGATGCAAAGCAGAGGAGGAATGTGTTCTACGTCATGGTGTGCGAGGATGCTTTGCCCGACGTAATCAGCACTGTGTAGCATCGGGTGGCGGCGTCTTCCGTACTTTTGATGGTGCCTCTCTTCGTTTACCTGCCTCATGCTCCTTTGTTCTTTCAACGATCTGTCACAAGCTGCCTGAGTTATCTTTTCAACTCATTGCCAATTTTGACAAGTGGAGTACACCCAACCTAACCACCATCTCCCATGCTTACCTCTACATCAACGAGGAGAACATTCTCATCTCCGGAAACACAGTCAAGGTAGGAACAACGAATTTGTACTGCAAATTATGTATGGGACAGGACATCACTCAGGTGAAGTGGTCTTGAATTTCCTAGGAGAATTTAAAGGAGAAACAGGTATTTCAAAATGAAAATTTAGAGCAGAGTGTCTCAACCTCTCAAGCCCTCGAGGTCCACTGTCCTGCAGAGTTGAGCTCCAACCCTAATCAAACACATCTGAACAAGCTAATAAAGGTCTTCAGGATTACTAAAATGTGATAAGCAGTTGAGTTTGATTAGAGTTGGAGCCACAGTCTACAGGAAAATGGAGATTGGATCCAGAGTTGAGAAATCCTGCTTTAGAGGATGGATTTTGCGATTGCTTTTTATATGTTGACTATGAAATTACTCTATAATGATTAAGACATTAAATGTCTCCTAGCTAAATGCTAAGTGTTTTCCTCTTTTACCTCAGGTAAATGGTACGCCCGTGTCCGTACCTTTTGTCACAGGTCTAATGACACGAGTATCCACATCAGAGGGATTCCTGGTGATCGACACTCCCCAGGACATCCAGGTGCGTTATAACAGATTCAACATCCTCAGCATTACAATGGGCCCACGGCTGCAGAACAAGGTGTGTGGACTGTGTGGGAACTTCAATGGGGACCCCACTGATGATTATATCACCTCTCGTGGAAAACCTGCCGTCAGTGCACTGGAGCTCGCTCAGAGTTGGAAAACCAATGGCATGCAGAACAGGTTAGCAAGAAAAAGTGTGCCGTTATATTTATCACTCATCTAATTAGTTTCACCCTGTACTTATTACATTGCCACTCATTTTCTATCCTCCATTGCCTGACTCTTGCCTGTAGTTGTGATGAGACGCAGTATGTGGCCCTGGCTCAATCCTGTGATAATACAGCAGTATCAGAGCTCCAGGGAGAAGAAAACTGTCTAAAGCTCACAGATTTTAAAGGTTTCTTCCAGCCCTGCCACGGCCTACTGGACCCTCACCCCTTCTACCAGTCCTGCTACATGGACGGCTGCTACAACCACCGTAAGGCCCAGGTGTGCGGCTCCATGGCAGCCTACGCTGAGGCCTGCCGCTCTTTCGGCACACTTACCACCAAGTGGATCGCCCAGGAGAACTGCTGTAAGAGGACGCTGCCACCTACAGGATAAGATGGAGAAGTGTAGAAAGTGAAAGGCAGCACTGCTCAATTGTCATTTTTAGAAGTACATTTTATATGTATTATTTGTCTTATTATTATTTGTCCATGCTTCCAAGATTATCACAAGTCACTTTCACAATTTTGACAAAACTGAAATATTTTATTAGAAACTTTCTGTGCTAACTTTGTAACTGGACCTGTCTTTAGCAGAATGGATCTATGACCCCTGTGCAGGAGAGATCTGCTCTAACAACACGTGTGAGCAGGAGAATGGAGGAGATTTGTGTGGCTGCCCTGAGCTACCCAGCACTGACATTAGTGAGTGAAACAAATATATAAATCCAAATAAATATAAATCCTTTGTAGGGTCTCTTTGAAGTTGTTTTTATCATTATTGCTCATACTTAAAAGTAGTAAACCCAGTCACATTATCCTGCACTAGTTACTTTTTATGTTATAGCAGCAGGCTAACTGCTAAATTAAAAGGTCACATTATGAATTGGTATGAAATATTGAGAAAAGATAATACAGAACATCTTGTTTTTGTGGTGTAGGTGAGGATGACATCATCCAGGCAGAGGTGACCTGTAAACACGCTCAGATGGAGGTTTCTATCTCTAAGTGCCGTTTGTTCCAGTTGGGCTTTGAGAGAGAGGACGTACGAATTAACGACCAGCACTGTGCTGGTATCGAGGGAGAGGATTTCATCTCGTTCCATATAAACAATACCAAGGGACATTGTGGCTCTATTGTACAGGTGAACAAATCCCTCTTTTCCCTAATTAACAATTGTTCAGGATCAGACTGTCTCAGTTTAGACACTAAGAGCTCTGCCTCTCGAGAGAGTGGAAAGTACTGGTCCTGGTAAAGAAAATGAACTGTTCCATTCACATCCATTTACATATATGCGAATACAAGCAAAGAAGTTCAGGTTTGGTGCACATTTGTATAGAGAAAAGACACTTGAGCAATAGCTTAGACCAGCTAGGACAGCTTAAAGGGATAGTTCACCCAAAAATGAGAATTCTGTGGTTGACATCTGTGGTTCAACTTTAATTTTATGAAGCTATAAGAATGCTTTTTGTGTGCAAAGAAAACAAAAATAATGACTTTTTTCAACAGTTCTTCTCTGTCGTGTCAGTCTTCGCCACCATTCACGAGAGTTCCACGATGCTTGCGTGTGGTGCTGCTGACACAGGAGCTGGCATTTACAAGTAGAGGAATGCACACGCATGCGTTGTGGTACTAACATGAATGTTATTTTTGTTTTCTTTTTGCACAAAAAGTATTCTCGTAGCTTCATAAGGTTGAACCACAGATGTCACATGGACTATTTTAACAATGTCCTCACTACCTTTCTGGGTGCGAGTGCCAGTCCTCATTCAGACAGCGGTTTATCATAGTTCTCCACCGATTTATACCCAAACCCTGTCTTGAGGTCCACCACATCCAAATATGTGCTGTTGAATAACAATAGCTAAATTTCTATTTCCTTGAACGTGGTAGTTCACTTGCTGTCTATGCCGGGTCAGAAAGCATTCTTAATGCACACTTTAATTTGGGGAATAATTTTACCTTCTGAGAAACCTCTTTTCCTCTGAAAATTGAGGCATTTTCATGCAGATCTTTTGCTGTCTTGCGATGAGTTCAGCAAAGAGCTTTCTTCCAATGTGGCGGACGGAACCAACGAAAATACTATTAAAAATTAAAAATAACGTTACAACGAGTCTCTTGCGTGGGTCATGTGAAGAGAGCTGTCGTGCATGAACGACCACCTAGAAAGTGTGTTCCAAAAAGCTATTTAAGCAGGAGTTCTTGTCTTCTTGATTTTGGTTTAGATATAACCGTAGAGCTCTGATAGAGTTTTTGGAGTTAAACATTCAAAATATGTTTTTTCATTAAACCATCCATAATTCAATACTAATGAGCTGAAGTTAGTCTTATGGTTTGATAAATATTACAACATTTTTTGAGGACAAAATAGTCTTTCTGGTTCACTGTATAAGATTATTAAATGTTTGCTGATTTAGTTCTAAATTACTCAGGTTGGTACACAATACATTTTGAAACTGCTTTCCAAATGTGTTTTCAAGAGAGATCTTTTGCAACTATTCATGACTTTCAGATTTACAGCAGAAGATACTATTCTCATTGTGTTTTTGCTTTTCATAATCTAATTTTCATTGTGTGCATACTTGATGTGCTGTCTGCTTGGCTGAATATGTTGTTTTCTGTGGAAAGGTAATTAAATTCACAGTAACTTTATGTGTGTGTTCATGTGTGTGTATTTGTGAGTCTAGTCGAATGGAACACACATTATGTACAAGAACACGGTGTGGATCGAGAGTGTGAACAACACAGGGAATGTAGTGACACGTGATAAGACCATCAATGTGGAGTTTTCTTGTGCTTATGAACTGGACATCAAGATCTCCCTGGAGACAGTATTGAAGCCAATGCTCAGGTCAGACATTCACACCTCACAAAAAAAAAAAAACACTACCACTGTATTACCATGTTATTTGTGTATCATGGAACAACCACATTTATTATCATAAATGACAAGCACGATATAGATAACATAATATGATAAAGATAAAAACTCCCTTTTTCTATTGTCCACAGTGTAATAAACCTCACTCTACCGACCCAAGAGGGCAACTTCATCACAAAAATGGCCCTTTACAAGAATGCCTCATACCGACATCCATACCGTGAGGGAGAAGTGGTGCTGAGCACCAGGGACATTCTGTTTGTGGGGGTGTTTGTGGAAGGAGCAGATAATAAACAGCTTATTCTCATTGTGAACATGTGCTGGGCTACACCATCTCGTTACAGCAGCGATCGCCTTCGTTACATTATCATAGAGAGAGGGTAAGCAAATAGCTCATGAAAAGAGCCATACACATATTTCAATACATATGTAACATAATAACATATTCAAATACTGCACAAAGTTCAGAAGAGGACTACACAACCAAATACATACCAATGAGTTTACAGCTCTCGCATGACTGTAATTCCAGGTGTCCTAACATCAAGGATAACACTATAGGCATGGCTGAGAATGGCGTGTCCCTCACCTGCCGCTTCCACGTCACTGTCTTTAAGTTCATTGGTGATTATGATGAGGTGCATTTGCATTGTGACGTCTCTCTTTGTGACTCAGAGACCAACACCTGCAAAGTGGTGAGAGCTTGTATACACACACACATCGACAAACACCTTTTTATTTTATTTTTAGCTGTTTTGCCATTTACAACAATAGAGACAATGGTAAAGGGGGTTGGTGCATAATGTGCCACTAAAACATGGCTTGATCTGACAAATACAAACATGATTTAGTGTGAATTTGGTGATGTTTTTGCATCTTGTTCATCTCTCCATCAATCATCTTGGATAAGTGCTTCTTTTGGATTCAGAATGGCTTTTTGCTTTTACAGAATTGCCCTCATAACAAACGAAGTTATACAGATTACAGTCAGCATAAAGAACAGATCCTATCAGTGGGACCAATCAGAAAAAGAGGTATGGAGTATATTTTAGATTTATGCATGAATGCATGACCCGTGTATGTGAGAGAGAGAGAGAGAGAGAGCGAGTGAGGAATGTGTGTGTAGTTTAATAGTGGAGGCAATAGGATGTGGATGTATAATTGGGTGTTTTGTGTATGTGCATATTAGCAAGGTGATTACAGCTATAACCGTGTGTGTGTATGTGTGTTTTAGATTCAGACTGGTGTGAAGAGGATAATGGTGGCTGTGAGCAGATCTGCACAAGTCAAGTAACAGGCGCTGTGTGCAGCTGTGTGACAGGAATGCTGCAAAGAGATGGGAAGAGCTGCCGAGGTAAACTGCGAATACACACACACATGTGCTGTTTTCAAATTTTTAATAGGTGAACATTGCCTAAAGTGGCATGCTACAAAGAGTAAAATATCCCAGCGCCTTGTAATTATTAGCACTCTTGGAACACAGTACTACTGCATGGGTGACTTTTATGCAACAGTAAAAAAAAAAAAAGCAACTTAAATTAAACTTGCATTTTAAACACAATATTGCCAGTTACTTTTAAAATGTTTCTCCACTAAAGAAAATGGAGTAGTGGAGTGCCTATGTATTTTTGTAAGCCAACCCAAAAGTTGTAGAAGCAAAAACTAAAAGTAAAAAACCCATTGAATTTAGGACGTTAAAACCAGAAGTGCTAAAATGCTAACTCGGCAGGTTTTGCCTGCAACACTCTGTTAACCAAGTGTATCTGACTGTGGCCCGCAGTAGTACGAGTTATGCCTACTACAAAAAACAGCCAACTATGGAATGTCATCAGAGCCCTTCCCCTAGGAATCACTGGTTATATCCAAAATACCCTGCTACATTACTCCACTAATATAGTCCACTAAAAAGGTGAATGAAAATGAGTGAGTAAATTTGGACACTGAATGCACCAGAAGTTCTGCAGATGCCATCTTCTGGTGAGACACAGGAATTAATTTGACTTGACGCTCACAGTAAATGGGTATTCTCTAGCGGCTAGCCATTCATTGTACATTGGCTGTACGCTTATTATTGAAGTACATTGTGGGATTTAGTGAATGCATTCAATAAAACCACTACAAATGGCTGTTCCCTCAAATAGCGCACTATATTACGGTATAGGGGGTGATTTCAGACACAGCCACTAATTTTTTTAATAGTGCTGCTCTTCTTGAACTTTACTTTCCTTGCTTTTATTCTACATAATATAATATTTGAAAGCAATATAATTTTGCCTTAAAAACATTTCATGCATAAAAAACGAAAATTACTTAAACGTACTTGATAATATGTAATTTGAAGTTGTAGATCCACTCAGAATCAGAACTGACTTTTGTAAGTTTATTAATTTTTCTTTACCGGAGGTTTGTCATTATACTGCTGTATGTCCATTTATAAATTTTTCACATTTTCCATTTATTATAACTGTAGTGTCATCATCACACACTCTTGTACACTACACTCACACAAATATATCCTCTGCATATTAAATGTCAGCAGCAGCATCTGTTGATGTCCTGGTCCTCTGTAACTCTAAACCAAAGTGAGTCATGTGCATTCTTCATGACTTCACTATGACGTCCCGTTACACGCAACACAAATTTTAAACTCCTTGACCCACCGTTCTCATGAATCTCTCCTTTTTTCTATTTCTTAACAGTCACCAGTATGAGTACTGACCTTCAACCCCTGCTTCTTCTGGCAGCTGTTGTTGTAAGCGTCAATATCTTACTGCAAACACACACCTCAGTTTTCTTCTCTTAACACCCACCAAGCAAGTTCAAGGGAGAGAGAGGCGTATACAGACGAAAGGGAGAAAAGAAAAGCAAAACGGAGCCAGTGAGGGGATATGCATGTGATGCATCAGCAGTCCTGCAGTGAGGACCACCTCTGAGCAGTTCTCTTCATCAAAGTGAAAACTGTGATCAAATGTAACCAAGTGATCCTTCACCAGCTGGACATCTCAAACATAAACAACATGCCTCGATCCAATATAATAACCTGACTTCCTTCAGACCCTGAAAAATCCCAAATCTTTTCTTTGGCACAACATCTAAACACCAGAAACCAAAAAAAAAAAAAAGCAAACTGTCACTTTGAAACGTAGTGATAAAAAGACAACTACTGAATATTTTACAGCTACTAATGACAGATTAGCAAGATTTACATATTAGATGATGAATTTCCCTAAAAGAAAAAATCACTGAAATGTGAGAGCACGTGTTGCAAGAATGGATGATAATTCTCAACACCAGTTATATTGTTGTTGTTTTTATTTAGTTGATTTGATGAAATGCATACCCTATCTTGATCTATTTCTCAATATGCCATGTTGTTTCTTATTTAAACCCATTTTTTTGCCATACTAAAGTATTGCTGAGATCAAAATGCCAATCAACATTTGCATTGCTTTGTATTCCTGTGGATGCAAATGAGTGAATAGTGTTCGGTACCAACACACAAATGTTCTTGAGTAGCCAACTTTTCAAGCATCACTTATTTAAGCTGTATATAATAGGCCATGTTTGATGGATGTGAACTCTTTTGCTCTGTACTATAAATACTCAATGTACTGTATGAATCACTGACATGAGGTGAATTTTTAGAGTCATCAACTCCATTTGGAATTTAGTTTGGCTATATCACTCATACTTGATGATGATGATAATGATATTAATGGAAGATTCAAGGACTGTTTCTAATCACTTTGCTCATGACACCACACAACTGTAGGTTTGGGACTGCCATAACACCGTGGTAACGTATGTAGTCAGCTGATTGGTGACCAAACCCTTGATGTCCATGCTTACTGTAACAATGTTTTCTTATTCTAGGGGGTTGTTTGTTTGTTTTGTTTTGTTTTTAATCCGATATGATTTATTTGAGAATAAAGTGAGCATTTCACATGGATTCTGCTTCTATTCATAGTGCATTAGTCATGACTTCTACAGCAAGCCAAAGACAGAGAGCGCGCGAGAGAGAGAGAGAGAGAGAGAACGATCCGCGTTGCTATGGCGACCGCTTGGGAGGCGGTTCCTTAAATCCCGACTTGAGAAAAGCGCAAATATCCGAGCAGGACTCTGTGCTGGTATGCTGTCACTCCAGCCAACCCTTTCGAGTGCGTAATGCTGAGCCAGTGTCGTACGATTTTCTGCTGAATCCTGAAGTACCGCGTGGTATTTAGGGAAATACAGGAACATTTAGCTGGTCACTCGGAAGGATGGACTGGAATTCCGCTGGTAAGCATCTTAAGGGTTATGGGGGAGGCTCTTGCGCAGGATTAAACATGACATAACTTACCCACATCAGCTAAGCTTACTATTACAAACCCTGTCTATCCACGATTTTAGCGTTCATGCAATTTAATGAGACCACCAGCCGTTTTCAGTAGCAGTTTTCCACAGTCAGCGTTAATGAGTGGGCAGTAAATGCAGTGTTTATAGTAACTGCTGTATCCTACCGTAACAGTCTCGGTTTGACTTATGCTCCGATTGCGTCCACAGCATTAATAGGCAGCAGTGCATTACTTAATTACTCAGCCAATGCGCATTCCTCCATTCGTCATGATTCAGTCAGTTCCCTCGTGAATCTACATCACTACAAACACTCTTCATCATCATCATCACTACAAACACTCTTCATCATCATCATCACTACAAACACTCTTCATCATCATCATCACTACAAACACTCTTCATCATCATCATCACTACAAACACTCTCTTCATCATCATCATCACTACAAACACTCTCTTCATCATCATCATCACTACAAACACTCTCTTCATCATCATCATCACTACAAACACTCTCTTCATCATCATCATCACTACAAACACTCTCTTCATCATCATCATCACTACAAACACTCTCTTCATCATCATCATCACTACAAACACTCTCTTCATCATCATCATCACTACAAACACTCTCTTCATCATCATCATCACTACAAACACTCTCTTCATCATCATCATCACTACAAACACTCTCTTCATCATCATCATCACTACAAACACTCTCTTCATCATCATCATCATCATCACTACAAACACTCTCTTCT
>NW_015540884.1:439464-455565 GCF_001515605.1 Sinocyclocheilus anshuiensis | reverse complement strand
AGATAGAGAGAGAGAGAGAGAGAGAGAGAGAGAGAGAGAGAGAACGATCCGCGTTGCTATGGCGACCGCTTGGGAGGCGGTTCCTTAAATCCCGACTTGAGAAAAGCGCAAATATCCGAGCAGGACTCTGTGCTGGTATGCTGTCACTCCAGCCAACCCTTTCGAGTGCGTAATGCTGAGCCAGTGTCGTACGATTTTCTGCTGAATCCTGAAGTACCGCGTGGTATTTAGGGAAATACAGGAACATTTAGCTGGTCACTCGGAAGGATGGACTGGAATTCCGCTGGTAAGCATCTTAAGGGTTATGGGGGAGGCTCTTGCGCAGGATTAAAACTTACCCACCTTACCCACATCAGCTAAGCTTACTATTACAAACCCTGTCTATCCACGATTTTAGCGTTCAATGAGACCAATGAGACCACCAGCCGTTTTCAGTAGCAGTTTTCCACAGTCAGCGTTAATGAGTGGGCAGTAAATGCAGTGTTTATAGTAACTGCTGTATCCTACCGTAACAGTCTCGGTTTGACTTATGCTCCGATTGCGTCCACAGCATTAATAGGCAGCAGTGCATTACTTAATTACTCAGCCAATGCGCATTCCTCCATTCGTCATGATTCAGTCAGTTCCCTCGTGAATCTACATCACTACAAACACTCTTCATCATCATCATCACTACAAACACTCTCTTCATCATCATCATCACTACAAACACTCTCTTCATCATCATCATCACTACAAACACTCTCTTCATCATCATCATCACTACAAACACTCTCTTCATCATCATCATCACTACAAACACTCTCTTCATCATCATCATCACTACAAACACTCTCTTCATCATCATCATCACTACAAACACTCTCATCATCATCATCATCACTACAAACACTCTTCATCATCATCATCACTACAAACAGTCTCCCTTCATCATCATCATCATCATCATCATCACTACAAACACTCTCTTCGTCATCATCATCATCATCATCATCATCACTACAAACACTCTTCATCATCATCATCACTACAAACACTCTCTTCATCATCATCATCATCATCACTACAAACACTCTTCATCATCATCATCACTACAAACACTCTCTTCATCATCATCATCATCATCACTACAAACACTCTCTCTTTGTTCATGGTTAGTTAAGTTCTCACAGAGAAGTCATGACTTCAGCCATTTCTTGAAGGTTGTGGTGGTCTTTGAAAGATCTTCTGCATTTCTCTTTTTGTCCAACAAAAATCCAAAATGATAATACTTCTCAAATATAACACTCATCATCAACCTTCTGAGTGTCAGTTTACATTATCTGCTAGTAACTCTAGTTGACTGTTGTCCTACTTGCACACAACTGATACTGTAAGATGAGACAAGTCACGTTTATTATGTTGTCTTTGTGTTTGCATGAGCAAGACATAAAAAGAAGTTCCACATGTTATAACCTAATATAGATTATTTGCTGAGGCTGAACATTTTGCACACAACTTCTGATATAAAAAGCATTAGTCTCATTAGGGTTACTCTTCTTCAGCTTTGTTTCTAGCGGACTGTATTTGTCTTTGTGACAGTTTGGCTCTCTCCACCTTGGAGCTGATTTCTCTTCACATCTCAATCATGTCTCCAGTCTACTCACCCCCCAAATACACCACTGGCTCCACCCTCTTAAGTCCATACAGTTCCTATGACCCCTGCGATCCAACCCTGGGATATATTATCAGAGGTCAACCTCAGCTCTCCAGGTATGCTCCTTCCACCTCCCGCTACCTGATCCCCAGCCCTTGCCTCGCTCGAGGCGTCCTGTTCTTTCCCCAGGAGCCTGAACGTGGGCGAGCTGGACCCCATTCAGAGCCTCACATCGGCCGCCGGAGTGAGAGCTACAGTAGGATGCAGGTTAAAGGTCAGTTTCCCCGAATTAATGGGCCAAGGGGCCGTTCGCCTTCAAGGACTGGATATACCTGCACGTCTCCCCTATCGAGGCAGCGCAGGTCGGTCAGTCAGTCAGACCTGATGCGAGAGCTGGCCACACTGGAGATCTGTGACCATGGAACAGTGGAGAGAGGAGTGTACACAGTCAAAGAGAGCACGATCAGGGGACGGACAGATTACTCAGGGCCTCTCTTCTGGAGCTCAGAGGTGAGTTTGATTGTTTTGTATACTGACAATAAACAAAGAATTTTGCATTCAACACAAGCTTAGCATGTGTCGTATAATGTTGATTACCACAAAAAATACTTCTCATTCCTCTTTTTTTTTCTCCTTTAAAAAAAGTAAAAAAAAAATCTATCTATCTATCTATCTATCTACCTTGTTTAAGATAAACCAAATGTTTTTCTGCTTCTGTGGCCATGAGATTATTTGGAAGTATTGTCAAAATTATAACAAATTTCATAAATCAAGGTTGCGGAGAGGCGCTTACAATGGACGTAAATGGAGCCAATTTTTGGATGATTTAAAAGCAGAAATGATAAGCTTATTATTTTAAAAGCACTCACATGAACTCTTTCAGTAAAAGGAGTGTGTGTTATTTGAACTGTAGAGCTGTTTAAATTTCACAGTCACTTCGAGGTTTATGACAGTCCTGGAGTGGCGCTGTCCTGCAAAGTTTAACTCCATCTCAAATCAAACACATCTACATGTATTTTTATATAATCCTGAAGACTGTGGTTAGATTAGGTTTTCAAACATTTTTGTTTAGTTATGGAGCTAAACTCTAGTTTATGGTGTTGCATTGTCTTGGTGACAAAATTGTAAAATTATATAGAACTTGATAAGGTTAATAAGCAATGGTTATTATGGCCATACTATTGAAACTAGTGAGTGTTTTAACATTTATGGATCGGCCCCAATCAATCCCATTGTAACTGCCTTACTTTAAGAAAAATGAAAGGTTGGCACACGACAGCTCCAAAACTGCCAAAATGTTTATTTCATGTTCTCACCTCCATGATGATTCTGATTGTATTTGTATGTTTTTGATCAGGTGTGTATGTAAGATTGTTGTGATTTGTTCTTTGTACTTTTATTTCATTATAACAGTAATTTGTAGCCCGAGTATTTAGTTTAGTTTTGTGTGTGTGTGTGTGTGTGTGTGTGTGTGTGTGTGTGTGTGTCATGTTGTTTGACATGTGATGTAATTTCTGCTAGTATTTAAGGGCTCAGTAGCATATGTGTTCATTGTCTGTTGAAGAGCCATGCGGCTCGAAACGTCACCTGTGGTGAGAACATGAAATGAGCTGTGGTGTGCCAACCTTTCCTTTTTCTTAATGTTTACAATATTTGAGCACCCTCATTGAGGTTTTTTTGCCCATCGGATGTGCACATTTTATTTATTTATTTTTTTTGTAAACTGCCTTACTGTATCCTACATTTTTACTTTTTTAAAAAAAAGAAGAAAATTAGAGAAATTGTGTGCGTGTGTGTGGTGATCAGCATTATGATTGAACTGAACTTGTACTGATATTACTTTTAATTGTATTGTTAGTTAGCATATTACTCTCTTTAATATTCATATTATTATTTTATTATTATTCACAGTAATGTAAAAAAGTGAGGCATAGCTAGCTGAATTACTGAAACCACTATGAGCCCTGTAATACTCATATTTACTCACTAGAGTGCGCTGCTTTCCTCTTTTAATTAAAGCTGCTGTATTTAAGGCTGTATTTAGAGGGGAACAGCTATCTTTGATGATAGATTAAGATGAGAAATATGGTACAGAAATATTATTCAAGAAAACAAAAAAATCTATACCTGCATTATAGCACATTGATTTGAAAGGACCAGTGGAAAGTATATATTTGAATGATTGGTTACATTTTTATCAGGAAAAGCCAGAAACCTTTAATGTTGTAAACTTGAGTATTTGCACTCTTAAAGAACAACACATGCAAAATTGTTTTTGCTTTATGTTTTTATTCAATTTATGAAGGCTCTGTAAATGTCAAGTCAAGTCAAGTCACCTTTATTTATATAGCGCTTTTAACAATACAGATTGTGTCAAAGCAACTGAACAGCATTAATTAGGAAAATAGTGTCAATAATGCAAAATGACAATAGTAAACACAAATTTTTCAGTTAAAGACAGTTCATCATTGAATTCAGTGATGTCAACATCCAGCTCAGTTTAAATAGTATCTTTGCAATCAAGTCAACGGTATCGCTGGAAATGAAGTGTCCCCAACTAAGCAAGCCAGAGGCGACAGTGTAATCGTTTTAATCGTAAGTGTAATTAAATGTAATCGTTATAGATTATATCGTATAACGTTTTCTACAGTATAGGCTACTGATTTGATTGGAGTCTTTATTTCTTGTGATTGTACATCATTTTAAGCATATCTGCCAAAATCTCTATTTTTTTTTAGGTGTGAATTACTTCAAATACCTCAGAAATATTGAAATTTTTATACATAAGTATAGGCCACTATTGAAGTATTAGCCAGGACTTGTCCGGGCCATACAACAAGCCCATGCAATAACTGATCGTTGATTGGGTCTCACAAAGTCTGGCCTGCCATAAACATCTTCAGATTACAACTGGTCTTGCGCAGTTAGCTGAGATCATTCATTTATCAGCTGACATTGTGATTGCTAGTCGATTGCTCTCATCGTGGGCCAGAGGTCTGTACAGTGCTGAATATAATTACTTGTTCACGGTAGCAACCGTGTATATCAGCACAATTTTATGTTGTTAGCTTGGACTTTGTCATTGTCAGGCCTATAGTGTATGGTCAGCCAAATCAGGGGGTTATAATGTGCAGTACCAGGTGCAGTTCTGCTTAGAACTCTGACTTAAGCTCATTTGTGTTCCCGTTCTCCTCCTGTCCTAACAGTGTGACATAACTAGATGCTTTGAAATTTAATCTCACCATTTTTTATGCATTATTCAAACATCAGTAGAGATCACTGCCAGAATGTATGTTTTTGTTTTTCTTTCTCTTCTCCTTCATTCCACTCCCATGGTCTTGTGGTGTTGGGAGAGGCCGTGAAAGAGCTTAAGTGGTGTCTTTATGATCTGCTTAAATCCTCATATGTTGACATTAAAGGTTTGTTGTCTGGTGTGTGTGTTTAGGTTATATAAGTCTATGCAATCAGGTTTAAAGTTATTGTGAGTATAAGCAGAATGCTGGAGTGCGTGTACAGAGAGATAAGGTTCAGTGTTTTCTTATCATATAAGTCCGTTATAAATCTGGATTCTTTTGCATTATCTTTTAATAGTCTTTATTTCATCATTTTTTACACGTTTCTGCACCATTTGATTGTAGATTACTTTATGAATTATTCTAAGATCACAGATTTAGTTCTGCATGCTCTCTTTCTTTCTCAGTTTATTGCAGATTTCACTGGGAATATGGAAGCACAGTGTAAAAAAAAAAGTGTTGTTATCTAAAGTGGTTACCTATTTCTGACTGACCTGATCCATATTACTTTCATTGATGTAACATTACTCGGGTTATAGTAGTCACTAGTCAGATTTAGTCACATTAAATACATTTACTTGAGTGAAAGATAATCAACTATAGTGGTGCCTGTAAATTTTGCAACTTATAACTTTCATTAAGTGATACGTTAACATACTCTGCTTGAAATCAAAATCTCAAAATGTTATTTTTTACCTTAAAATGTACTGATAACCACCGTGATAAAACAGGTGGTACAATAAAAAAAAGCATATTATAAGTTCATCATAAGTGACCTGTCCATAAAACATGGTCAGTACGCAGGTGGTGCACATGATCATACAAACAAAGACACACAAAACACCATTAGGGTAACACACATGACACTAAAATAATACCATAAAAAGTTAACTGAATAAGAAAAATAAGAAATAAGGACAAAACCGTTTCTATAGTTATTATAATGATTTGTCATGTGTCACACAGGGGCTTCTGGGAATGCCCTTTTAATGTTTTTATGATAAACTTTTTGGTAATTCATAATTTTTATTTTCTAAAACCATAAATCTGACAGTTACAGTAAAATTTCATATAATGTGATATTAAACCATTTATAATTTTTCACCATGTATAATATATATGATTTACAGTTAACCATTTGAATAGTTTTTACTGTAGCCTTTTCTGATTTTTTTCTGTAAAAAGTACAGTACAGTGTAGATGTTACCACATAAAGCACATTTTTAAAGGGACAGTTCACCCAAAAATTGAAAAAAAAATTCTGTCATTGTTTACTCACCCTCATGTTGTTCCAAACCTGTTTTGAACAACACGAGAGAGAAGAATTTACAAAGAATTTACTTTCTTCTGTGAAACACAAAGATATTTTTGTAAAAAAAAAAAAAATTGGTTGGTTGGTTGGATAGATAGATAAATACAATGAAAATCAGTGGAGTCCAGTGTTGTTCAGTTGAAACATTTGGATGAACTATCTCTTTTTGCACTAAGATTTTCACAAACACAGTATTACAGGGCAGTCAACTGATCTTTCAAAAATGCCATATCTAGAACCATTAGACCTTCACCATAAGAATGCACAGTAACAAAAACTCTGACTATTAAAGGGGTCGTATGATGTTGCTAAAAAGAACATTATTTTGTGTATTTGGTGTAATGAAATGTGTTTATGCAGTTTAAGGTTCAAAAAACACATTATTTTCCACATACTGTACATTATTGTTACTCCTCTATGCCCCGCCTTTCTGAAATGCGTCGATTTTTACAAAGCTCATCGGTCTGAAAGGTGAGGTGTGCTGTGATTGGCCAGCTATCCAGTGCATTGTGATTGGCCGAATACCTCAAGCGTGTGACGGAAATGTTACGCCCCTTACCATATTGTGATGCCCTGTCCGGCCGGAGCGACGAGACAAAAACTTTAAAACCCATTATAAACGAGGCATTTGTTGCATCCAGTGGGGACATAATTACGGATTATAATGACTTATAGCCTACTGTCTTTTTACACGTTGCGTTGCATCACGCCGCGTAAACATAAAACCATGTCTGCATTTGTGATCGGAGAAATGACATACAACAAGTGCTACTCTACACTGCTCAAAACTCACGTTTGAATCGTCAGTGGCAAATTCTTTAAATATAAAAAACTTACTTACAGTCTGTGAGTCAGAACAGCCGGCATTGTAGTCTACTCTACCAGGATCAGGAAACAGTCCTCCATAAAATGCGCTGGACACATCTGAATATATGGGTTGAACTGTTCTGGAACAGTGTTGTAAATACAACTTGACAACTGATTTCTAGTCGTGTCCTCTTTTGGAAGGCCAAACAAAGTAGTTTCGCTTTCACAACGAAACACACAGCATCACACACGGCGGGCTAGAGTGAGCGGAGGCTGGAGGCCTAGAGTGAGCGGAGGCCGGAGGCCTAGAGTGAGCGGCGGCAGGAGGACTTGAGTGAGCGGAGGCCGGCGGGCTTGAGAACGGCGCGGCCGGCGGATTTGACGAAGGAGCGTCCGGCGGGCTTGCAGCAACCACATGTGACGACCCCGGGCTGCTTCATCCGCGGTGAAAGCCGATCCGGCGATCCACAGTGCGAAATTGTTGTATTTCCTCAGCGACCAGAACGGATCAGCTCCAGGCATGACAAAGTGTATATCGTCCTCTTTTGGAAGGCCAAACAAAGTAGTTTCACTTTCACAACGAAACACACAGCGCCTTCACGACATTGCGGCGGCGGCAACAACAATACTACAGCGAGAATAAAAGTTATGTCTTCTTTCTTTGCGTGAACATTTGGGCGGCGTTATGCAAATCTTCCCACATCGTGACGTAGACATGTGGGGGCGTGTTAGAACGAGCCGTTTTAGGTAGGCGTGGTTGACTCTTAACTTTTATAAAGAATATCTCTTTGGATTTGAGACTTTAATCTTTGCAACTTTACAGATCTTCTTTATGCACCAAGAGCTTGTAACACTCCAAAGAGAAAGGAAAAATTGAAATCGCATCATATAAACCCTTTAAAAAATACTTATGTTAGGGAGATAGAATATGTCTTTAGCTATTTGTACTGTATGGCTTTAAAGTCATGTCACTGAGTTGCTGAGGTGATCCATTTCTAATTTTGTTTTTGATGCATATAGTTTCTGAAGAAAATGTAGTCAGACTGCAATGAAGGTCTTGTGCTATGACATTAGGTTCAGTGTGTGTGTGTGTGTGTGTGTGTTAGTGAAACAAAGGTGGAGAGCAAGAGATAAAAGGAATGAGTGCTTAAATAGAACATCATAGTTCAATCAGTGGGAGAGTCTCATACTGATGCCACTCCTTTCACTCTTCCACGTCAAGTCAAAGCATGTGGTAGGTTCAGGATATACGTATTTGTACACACACATACACAGACAGAAGATACACTCCTATACAAACTAAGAAACACTCAACATTACACTTGTGGTTTGTGATTGAAATTGCATGAGAACATATCTTCTGTCCTACATTCCAAATCACTCTGTCACATACGAATCACCTCCTGGGATCTGTGCCGATCTCTCACCATGACAACCAAACATGTCTGCACAAGTCACCGGAATGACTCAACCCTTCTTGTGAGCTTAATGAAAGGGCTGTTAGTAGTATACCAGGGAATATTAAGTTGCATGGGTGTTGCTATGTGAATAAAGTTTGCAGCTTCTTGCGTGGCAGGAATATTGACATTTGCCCTGTCTAATATCATCTAGCTGATCTCTAGTTGGAAACATTTCAAGAACATTTAGTATTATGCAGGACACTCACGTGCAGCCGTCTGTCTCTTCTGTTGACTAATCGCTTGATCGCAATCATACCTGGGCCATGATTGTTATAGAATGCAGACTCAGAAACAGTGAAATGAAGTAACAGTTCTTTATTTTGCAGCACAGAGCGCTATGGCAGGAAACAGGTGAGTAGACTGGGCTATGATAGTTACAGTTGATTTGAGATGAAGGATACTGAAATGTCTTTTCCTTACAGTTGTTAGAGATTGTGGATGACTGAAGCAGACAGATGGTGGAAGCACACACCTCGCTGGATGGTAAGTAAGGAGCACACACTCACAAAGGACTTGGAGACACGAGGGAGACAGATGTTGGAGAATCTTGCAGGAGGAATAACTTTGGAGAAAAATGCTGGCGTATATCGCTGAAGAATATCGCAGGATTCAGGTAAGAAGTCCACAATGTCTATAAACGAGACCGGACACTGAACTGATGCAAGGTGTGTGCTTAAGTAGCAGTTCTGGTGATGAGGGAGATGGCATGCAGGTGTGTGTGATTAGTATTCTGGTGAGAGTGAATGCTGTGAATGTCTGGGTGGAGAGCCTGGCTGGTCTGTGCCAGTACCCCCCCCCCTCTCCAGGGCCCGCTCCTGAGGGCCGAGGACCCCAACATCGTGGTGGCCATCCTATTCCATGGGGTTCAGGACAGTCTGGGCAAGACTCATGGAAGGCAGTTAGCAGTGTGGGATCGAGAATGATGTTTCTGGGAACCCATTAGGCTTTCTCCAAATCATAGCCTTCCCAGTGGACAAGATATTCCAGAATGCCACCACGCTGATTAACAGAAGGGGGGATTCCTCTGCTGGTCCAAACTTTGTGGAGACAGAAACAGGAGGGTGGTAAGGTTTAAGTAGGGAAACATGAAATGAAGGATGAATTCTGTAGTGTGAGGGGAGTTTGAGCTGATAGGTAACCGGGTTGATTTGATGGGTGATGGTAAAGGGGCCAATGAATCTGGGACTGAGCTTCTTGCAAGGCAGGCGTATCCTGATGTTCCTTGTAGATAACCAAACCTTCTGACCTGGTTGGTCCCAGACCCTCTCGCTTTCTCTGAACCAGTGGTCGACCGATAGAACATCATATGGCGTACCATGGAAACAAGGGTGGCTGGTACGCACTGGAAGGGAGTGAGTCCAGTGGCGGGCTGATGGAGGGAGTTCTGCATGTACTCGGCCCAGCCAAGGAACTGGTTCCAAGACTTCTGGTGGGCATGGCAGAAGGTTTGTAGGTAGCGTCCTATGTCCTGGATTTTCTCTCCACCTGCCCATTTGACTGGGGATGATATCCTGATGATAGACTAACAGTCACATCTAGGAAGGTGAAGAAAGCCTTCCACACTCTGGAGTTTAATTGAGGCCCTCGGTCTGATACAATGTCTTCTGGGATTCTGAAATATCTGAATACATGATTGAAGAGGAGTTCAGCAGTTTTGATGGCTGTGGGGAGAACCTTGAGAGGAAGCAGATGGCATGATTTTGAGTAATGATCAATAATCACCAGAATACTAGTATTACCATCTGAAAAGGGCAGGTCAGGGATGAAGTCCACTTCTAGGTGTGACCACAGACAGTTAGGAATGGGCAGGGGAAGGAGCTTGCCAGTTGGTAAAAGGCATGGGCTCTTAGAGATGTTGCAATCAGAGCAACCTTGGACAAACCTTCTGACATCCCTGGCCATGTTGGGCCACCAGAAGCGATCTTTTAGCAGCGAGAGGGTGCCATTGGCCCCTGTGTGACCAGTGCCTCGAGAAGTGTGCACGGAGTGGATTAGTGGAGTTGAGTTCTGGGTACGTATTGAAGCTCAGGTGGACACCCCGGTGGAGTAGCTGATCGTGGGACCATTGGATGGGACTCACCACCAGACTTGAGGGAAGAATGGGCTCAGGTTCTTTGTGAGTTTCCTCTGGAGCGTGGAGACAGAAGAGTGCATCAGCCTTTACATTCTTAGTACCAGGATGATAGGAAATAGAGAAATTGAATCTGGCGAAGAACAAAGCCCATCTGGCTTGGCGAGGGTTAAACTTTTAGTTTCTCTTAGATATTCTTGTGGTCAGTCAGGACTGCAAAGGTATGTTGAGCACCCTCCAACCAATGCCTCCACTCCTCGAGGGCTAACTTGATGGTTAGGAGTTCTCTGTTGCCGATGTCGTAGTTTTTCTCCGCCGGGGTGAGCTTCTTGGAGAAGAAGGCACATGGATGGTGAACGGGACTAGTAGATCGGTAGGGGTGTTGATGCTAATCCACCACGGGACTCGGGTAAGAAGTGCGACAGGAGACAGGGCACTGTTCAACTCTTTATCTGAAGTATTTAAATGTTCACAGCAGATGGCACAACATTGCTCCAATTGGATTGGATATTGTACCAATATTACAATATTGGATATTGTACTCGAGTTTCTCTTAATTATCGCATAAATCTTTCGCCTTTTACTAAAGATTTCCGCTCTCGACTGTGTACGAACAGCGTGCGTTGTATCAGGGGAATGAAGCTGGCTCTGTTGCTCCATATCACCGCAGTGAATATAACATAACAAGGACCAAAATGAACGGGACTAATAGATCGGTAGGGGTGTTGATGCTAATCCACCACGGGACTCGGGTAAGAAGTGCGACAGGAGACAGGGCACTGTTCAACTCTTTATCTGAAGTATTTAACTGTTCACAGCAGATGGCACAACATTGCTCCAATTGGATTGGATATTGTACAACTTAAGGCCACAAAGTGTTAAATGTGGTCTTTATTCAATCACGCACATTAACACCTGAAGAAATGGCGGATCAAGCGGCTAGTGAAAGTGAAAGTAAATCGGAATAGCGGAAACTCACGTCAACTAGCGGCACACATTCATAATAAAAGTCCTTCCCCTATAAACATACATAGGGAATTTAGAACAGATGGAGTCTGGCTGGGTTCACCTGCTGCTGAGACAGCACCACTCCTACCCCAGTGGGTGATGCATCCACCTCCACCACAAAAGGCTGATTGGGGTCTGGATGTACAAGGAGCGGTGCACTAGTAAATGCCTCCTTGAGTAGCTGGAATGCTTCAGTGACCCCTGGGGTCCAGGACAGAGACTTGGGCTTGCCTTTCAACAGGTTGGTTAATGGACTGATAATGGAACTGTAGTTCTTGATGAATCGTTGGTAGAGGTTCGCAAAGCCAAGGAAACTTTGGAGCTCTTTAAAGGTGGTAGGTGTGGGCCAGTTCTGGACAGCTGCCACCTTCCCCTCGTCCATCTGGATGCCTTGCTTATTGATGTGATAACCAAGGAACTGCACTGAGGGCTGATGGAAAGAGCACTTTTCAGCTTTTAGGAAGAGTTGAAACTTTCTCAGGCATTTCAGGACCTCTGCAACGTGGTGGCGATGTTCGGCCAGGCTCCAGGAGTAAAAAAGGATGTCATCTATGTAGACCAGCACGAATCGATGAAGGAACTCCCGGAGCACCTCATGAAGTCCTGGAATACGGAGGGGGCGTTGACCAGGGCGTATGGCATAACGAGGTACTCGTAGTGGCCAGTAGGGATCACAAACGCAGCCTTCCATTCGTCCCCCTCGCATATCCGAATGAGGTTATACATGCATGATAATGAAATGTATTTTCCTTACAGTTGTTGGAGATCCTGGATGAATGAAGCAGACAGATGGTGGAAGCACACATCTCGCTGGATGGTAAGTAAGGAGCACACGCACATGAAGGATTTTGAGACATGAGGGAGACAGATTTCGGAGAATCTTGCGGGAGGAATAACATTGGAGATAGACGCTGGAGTATATAGCTGGAGAATATTGCAGGATTCAGGTAAGAAGTTCACAATGTCTATAAACGAGACCGGACACTGAACTGATGCGAGGTGTGTGCTTAAGGCCCTGTCCACACGAACGCGGTTATTTTTAAAACCGCAGCTTTTTCTACGAGGTTTGGCTGTTCTTCCACACGCAAACGCAGCACCAGGTCACTGAAACCGAACATTTTTGAAAACGCCTGCCAGGGTGAAGATTTTCAAAAACTCTGGTTGCAGTGTTACAGTGTTAATTTCGTCAACGAAGACGACGACGAAAAATATTCGTTAACGAACATTTTTTCTGTGACTAAGACAAGACTTTGACGAGCTAAAACTAATATCTGATGATAAAAAGTATGACGAAATTTATGCCGCGTCTTCGTTAACAAGACAAGATGGGACTATAATGTTATTTGAGGACTACCAGACATTCAAAATACATCCTATGGGCTACTGTCTTATCCTTCAAGATGTGTGTCCGTCATTGGATTGCAATCAGATAAGGGGCGTTTTCATATCTAGTCTCAGTATGGCAGCCGCAGTGGAAGGATAGGCTAGTCACAATTTGTTGTCGATTAACTTAAAGTTAGTGAAGATAGGCGGAATCGCGCTGATAGAAGTGCTCCTTCTTAAACCTACTGTATCTGAAAAATAAGTTTAATTTGTATCTCTTTCGTATTTGTCTTATTGTCTTATTCTGCTTTTTCAAAAATTATAAATTTTATATATTAATTAGAATGATTTCTGAAGGATCATGTGACACTGAAGAATGTAGTAATTACTGCTGAAAACTCAGCTTCACCATCACAGGACTCAATTACATTTTAAAATATATTAAAATAGAAATAAATGCTGTTCTTTTGAACTTTTTATTCATCAAAAGTTCCTCAAACCACAAATATATAAAACAGCACAACTGTTTTAAACAATGATGATAATAAAAATTCTTTCTCAAGCAGCAAATCAGTATATTAGAATGATTTCTGAAGGATCATGTGACACTGAAGAATGTAGTAATTACTGCTGAAAACTCAGCTTCACCATCACAGGACTCAATTACATTTTAAAATATATTAAAATAGAAAACAGTTAGATTTTAAATTGTAATGATATTTAACAAAATTGCTCGTTTTACTGCATTTTTATAAATGCAGCCTTGGTGAGCATGAGAGACTTCATTCATAGACATTTTAAAAAATCTTGTCAATATGAACTCAAACATTTTCATTAAATCCCAATTTTAATATTTATTTTTTTGCTATAGCTCTGTATGTGACCAACTGTCTCGTTTGTGTCTATTTTTATTTTTCCATTTTAGGAGGAACATTTAAGACAGATTTAATACTTAAAATATTATTGAGAGTTCCATTACTGTATGTCTCCCGTGCTCTGTGGAAAGCTATTAAATTTTCCTTTGGGTATTTTTCTGTTATTAATGAAGGGCTCTAGACTAGACTGTTTCACTGCCTTTGATGTTTAATGGAAATGTCTTAAATTTCGCAGAAAGCTTGTTGCACAGAACTCATGTTGAACAAAAGTCAGTGAAAGTCAATGATCCATTACTTCCTCTACATTTTTTTTAACCTACAGAAATTTACTATACTTACCATTCTTATTTTCCAAAATGTGACAACTGGACGCTTATTACAACATAATTTGCTTGATATGCGTAAAATGCTGTGGCAAAGAAATAATTTAGTTGGCTCCATTATTAGTTGAGCAGAGGTCATAATATAAGTAAAGGCTTTTTGAGAAGGATTTTAGTAATAAATGACTGAAACTTTGCACATTTACAATTTGAAGGACTGTAAAGCAGTAACGATCATGCTTATTACTCATGGCCCAGATAAGATGCTTTATTGTCAGACAGATCAACTTTGTACTTTCATCTAAATTAGTGTCAAGGCCATTTGGCTTATTTTGGCCCGCAGTGAGAGCAGGTCTGAAGCCAGCTGTGTACTTGGCTGGGTATGAGCCATTTGAAGTGACAGTAAGAGACTTCCCCTGATAAATTCCAGAGACAATATGACTTCATATAAGCTACACAAGCTGAGGGAAGCCATGGCTTCAGTCACGTAGGCTTCCTACAGATGAAGCCCCTTTTACAGTTCTACAAAATGCAACAGTAAGTGCCTATAATTAAATTTGAAGATCATGTGCATCTCCATGCTTGACAATTCTTCGCCACATGACTTTATGGGTATATAATTAGGCTTCAAATTCAGTGTAAAATGTAAACTGATTTTCATTTGGGTTAATGACTCAAAAAACCTCAGCAGGAAGCCTTCAAGGGAATCAGAACAGTCAATGCTGTCAGATTCATGTCATTATACGATCATAAATAAAGACACAAATGCAATGCAAGATTATGTTTCCTGTCTAAACTTTGATTGGCTTAGCTGAAGGGATGTGAAGAGACAATCTGGCGATGCTGAGATCCTGTGATGAGGAGTTCATACTCATTCACATTCCACACAATCCAATAACTCTCTATACTCTCTGGCTTGTGCTATAGAACATACAGGCCAGATTCCTGACATGCCATGGATGATGTTAGTTAAGAGCACGTGTGCATACGGTGCTGCATTTTTGTTGATTTGAGCAATAACTTAGTTCCATTTGTTGGCCAGTCATACTTGAAAATATAAAGGTCTGATTAGAATTGCACCTTTATATGGTTCAAAGTATAATGTTATAATAGTCACTGTCATTTCTATAGAATCTTAAAAATCAATGGACCACATTTAGGGTACACCAAATATTGGTACTATACAAGTTATCGGCAAATATTAGACATTTTTTGATACTGGATATACTGTAGATCAGATGATATTGGATTTGAAAGAGGTGTATGAATTTATGAATTTATGAATATTTAAAAATTATGATTTTCAACCGACATTTTGACCCTCTGTCAGAAACATTTTAGTGTTGCATCTCCTTCATGACTTGTCAGCAGACGGCAGTGTTATGTTATGATTGGCTAACATCACTGCCAAAAGCATCAATGTCCCCCTCTATTGCACAAGAGTTAGTGTTTTGAAATAACAATCTATAAATATCAAATGGTAGACCAAGCATTGTGGAATTGCTTATTTATGATTTTCGATATACCTGCTATTAGATCCTGACAGTACAGTTTCTTTGCAAATGGTTATAAAACTGCAGTGAAATGTTCAGAACAAACATAATCCTTCAATGTGATCCAGGACATCATGTACTTTATTCCAGACTTCAAGTAACCACCTAGCAACCACCCAGAACACGCATCTTGACGATGAGCTTTACATGAGTAAGCATATTTCAAGAAAATATAAACTCTCCCAACCCAATCTCATTATAGCATTCTACCGGGTGAGCTATCGAGCAAGTTTACTACGTCAGAAAAGCCATACATATGAAGCTGGTTATGTGATGCAACTGTCAAAACTGTATATGATTCACAAATCATGCACTATAGTAAAAGTGTTTGAAGTCATAACAGTATTGCGCACAAAACCATATGAAAATAAGTCTATTCATTAATTTATAATATGCACCTGTAATGAAAAGGTGAAATGTGTGAAAAGGAATAAATATATATA
>NW_015540884.1:421562-439215 GCF_001515605.1 Sinocyclocheilus anshuiensis | reverse complement strand
ATATATATATATATAATCGACACATTTTACAATGCAGTTTTTAAATATGTTCAACAGAGTTCTGCACTTTTTCTCCCACAGTCTAGTCTACAGAAATGGAAAGGGGTGTAGATTCTGTGTGAAGTTTGTTGATTCTCTAAACACACTATCTGCTCTTAAGTCACCTTTTATCTTTTGACTATCATATCATTGACATATCATTTCATGGGAGAAACACCCTTGACATATGACTCTCTAAGCTGATGATATCTTGAAAGATAGGTATGCAAATATCCACCTCCAGGCCACACTTAGTGCACAGTGAGGCGCTTTAGTTTGCCACTGCATTGGGCTCTACCTCCCCAGAGGTAACAAACACCTAATGGCACAGGATTAATTAGCCCCCTTGAGTACACGCTTTCGTTGAGTCAGCGCACAAGTGATTTAAGGATTGAGGGAGTATTTTGTATGTCAGTATGTATTTGAAAAACCAGCTGATATGTATCCAAAGTATTCAAATATCTTTGTAATGACTGCCTTAGTGCATGATGGCTTTTTAATTGGAAAAATTTTGATCGCCTTCTTGATTTGTAATGAATATAAACCTAGTTTTTCTAGGAACCTTAGACTTGGTTATGCAACAAACCTGCCAACTATACCATCTCCGATTGCTCTGATAACATCAACATTTGACCTGTTACTAACCTGTTGTCTCTGTCCCAAGCAGCTGTGTCTCTGTTGTCATTTCATATTAAGGATGTGAGTAATTTGCCCCTATTTTTCAGTCCTCACTGGTAACTTGCTCATAGCTGTAGGACAGATTCGGGGAAAAGTCACTAATTAGAAATCATGGTTTAACTGTTATTACATGGGGGTGGGATATGGACAGAGTGTGTTTTTACATTATGGTGTAACACACTCTCAGCACACACTGTGGTTGGCATGGTGATGATATAATGTCCGGAGGGAACTAGAGGAAACATAAGAGACATGGGACAGAAAAGCAGCGACAAGAGCCATTGCCAGAGTTACCTAAGAACAGTTGTGCACACATGTGCTTCTTTTGCGTGTGAGCCTTTGAGTCTTTTTAAGTTTTTGGGCTTCAAATCTATTTGCGTTCTTATAGCAAATACAAGGGTACAAAATGTCTCTGCCTGTCTCAGTGTCCACTGTCCCACATACTCACCGTTCTCTGTAATCCCTCTTATAACTCCAGCTGTCACTGAAAAACCTTTGATCCTCATGAAAACAGTGTTTGCACACAATGTGAAAAGTAATTTGCACAGTCATATCTCAGTTAAAGGGGAAGTATGTATTTTCTACATATAAAGATATATATATAAATATAGCTTTAAAATATAAACCAGCCAGTTGCGGTGATTTTAGTCATTCTGGGAAAACAGACAATTCTTAGTTACAGACCTAAACAAAATCAGTTTGAATCAGCTTTTTAATAATTGCAAATAGTCTGCAGCACGCCATTTAGCTCACTCCAGCTCCATTTGTCATATTTCAATCTGTTCTGGAAAATTCTGCCGATCATTCCTGAAAATCAACAGAGAAAATGCCTCACAGAATAGTCCACAGATTCTGCTCAGGCATGTGTCACGCTATGGGATGATATTAGACTCAAAATGATTAATAGATCAAACATAAAGATACACTATAGAATCTAGATACACTGCTTAATTAAAACAGTCCGTAGTACAATCTGTGCCGTTCAGCCTTAGATCGGGCCAAGCTCATATTTGCTCATGTGAAGCGGGTGGTTTTTCATGTGAAGAAGACCATGATTTTTTTTGGGGGGGGAAAGCGGGTTAAGTAGGCAATCCAGAATTCCACAGACTCAAATTGAAAGGCATTTGTTTGTGGTTAGTAAGATACATGTATAAAATGTATGTAGTACATGGATAGTTGTGTGTGCATCTATTAATCAATTTGAGTCTAATATCATCCCATATCACGCCCTCTTTACATAAGTAAAACTATCGGCTTTGTGGCTAAATATAACAGCGAAGGCATAACAATAACGTTTCTGTTTAAAGCTCAAAACTATTCTAGTAAATTCTCTGACTGACTATTACACACCTCTTACATGATACTGTTTATATTTTACAAGACAGTAGAGCCTTGTTTTAAAATCACGCTGAACCTGTTTAAATGCAAAAATATATATTAATGGGAATTTATTGGTGATTTTCTGAATTTCTGATAAATGCTTTATGTAAGCACATTAACCCAATCGCAATAACTCAGTATTGCATATATTTGTTGCAGAGAAGACAATGACAGAATGCATTGCAACTAGCTTGTGAAAAACAAATTTAAGACTGCAGATAAGGCAAGTGAAAGTGATTTACTTTAAGGCAAGTAAATAATCAAACATATTGTATTCTACACTGAAAAGCATACTAAGAAATACTTGAGTGTAATTCAAATTTGATTATTTTACCTAATATTTGTGTCCCATTATACTTAGAGTATCACACAGATGGCTTAGCAGCATGCTAACGTCAAACTTGAAATGTATTTTAAGTCAAAACTCCCATGCTGAGCACTATTTGCATTAGGTAATTGCCTATTTTAGTTTATTTGGACTATTGAAAATATAGAAATCTGTGGCTTTTATATATATGTATAAGATTGTACCTTGAAGTCAGCAGTAATTACAGCTTTGATTGCTGTTCTTAGACTTCCACGCGGTCTACTTGGATCAAGCCCCCCCTCGGTTTTTCCACTCATGACTGTGAACATTTCATTAGCACTAAGTAAACACTCTCTGTTAAACCCACTCTCTTTTCATGCATTTATTCATTGGTTTGGTCAATTCAACTTTAGCAGTTACTCATTTGCCCAGCACATGTCCCTGAAATTGCTCGCCTTAGGCTGACAGTAAAAGAGTTTAATATTATGTAATTGAGGCTGAAACAGCCTAGGATTTCCTTACTAAAACCCAGCCGCATTTGAGCAGCTGTTTGGAACACAGCCACAGTATGATTCTTCACTGCCTAACAGCTGTGAATATCATAATTTTCTGTGTGCAGTGGTTTTATACAAAGAATTTATGTTCTATTTTTTAATTACTGTTGCATGCACATATGAGTCAGATGGACATTTTTGGCCTTTTTGGTCATATCTAGCTGTTTTTACAGCATTTTTCCATCATTTTAAAGGTGCCGTGTCAAGTTCAACTTCGAAAAATATGTTCTGTCTGTGTGAATGGTTTCTTAGAATGTAACATGTTGTTGTCAGTCTAAAAGCTATTTTGGCTGGCTGTAGCATAGCAGTTTAATGGCCTTACCCACTGTTGTTTTCATGCCACTGAAAGAATGTTGCTCTGCTAGGTGACTTAGGCTTTGTTTCATGGAACTCAAACAGATTCTAATGACCTTGTTAGTGGTGTGTGCTAAGGCTGAACTGAACAAACACAGAAGTATTACACTTCAGCTTGTACCTCGTCCCTCACCGTTTGTGCTGTGCACCTGATTGACACCTCAAATTTTGTGGCTGGTTGTGGAGAAGTGGACCAGTACTTTTCAGACTTGCACTTTCACCCAGCATATGATAAAATAGGTGAAAATCCCATATACTTACATTGAAGCCATATCAGACTCAGAGAGACCAGAGAGAAAAAACACTTAGAACACTTTAGCAACAACTTAGCAGTGCACAAGCAACCACCCAGAACACCCTTCTAACAGCAGAGCAACAAGCTAAAAACCATAGGTATGTATAGGTCCAGACCCGTTGACGCATCCACCATCTTATATTGGTCATTGTGTCGTCACTCGCAGTAAAAATCAATGAAATTTCCAAGATGCCACAACATTGCAAGCCTCTTATTAAACGCCCCCCCCCCGTTGGTTTTGTGTTTTTGTATCTATTAACTCAATATAAACTATGATAACTCTTTAATGTAGTGTTACAGTAGCTAATGGCTTCATCTTGTTTTATTGTGTTTGCTTAGCAAAAAATCATCTGCTGAAGTCTATTGCAGATATAGATATTCATAAATGTGTGTAACTACGGTCGCAGAGACACAGTCAACTTGTTCTTGAGTGTTCACAGACTGGCTTTGACCGTTCCAATATGGCGGATGGCTTTTATATTGATATATATATATATATATATATACATATAAAACAGCCGCTAAACATCTACATATACATATCAATGCTCAAAACACTCAAATCACTGTAGGAAGCATCCACAACACACTAGCAAAGCATACACAAAATAAAAATATCTAGCAGTTTCCTGTCTGTCTGCTCTTCCTTCTCTGCTCTGTCGATGTGCAGCGACTCTGAAACGCTCTGAGTATTGTAAATAAAGGCATAGAGGCAGTCTGGTCACAGACGCTCAGAACTGACAGAAAAATGTTTGGAATACAGCACACCTTGCCTTACCTCGCCTGATCTCTGCTAACCTTTTATAGCTGTTAATCTTCTATTAATATAATTATAGTTTCGTTTATATACTGTAAATTAATTCAAAATAACCACCATGACTGTTTTATTTGTCCTAGATGAGTGTATTTGGATATAAAACACTATGTGTAAACTAAACCATGCACATGAAGTAGCAAATGGGATATAAAGAGTCAATGCAATAGTTTTCCATCAACCGTTTGAGTTAATAACCAATCATGTTTTGCAGCGCACTATTCATGCATGAGTAGGTAACCAAGTAAGGATTTCAGTAGAAACATGCTGGCCATGATCTTATACTCTTGGCCAGGAGCCATTTGCAAGATATGCAGATTGGAAATGAGAATGCTTTAAGGGTTACATGCATTCTGAGAACGGGAGAAGGGTCAGTTCTGGCTTGGCTTTCCTGGATGCCACAAATGTGTTACATGGTACTATGAATTCATTAACCAGCAGCACCAATGCACATGTTGCTCATTACACAGAAGCTGCAGTGATTGTAGTTTAACTGTGTGGTTATGTATGTAGAAGTTCTGAGAAGTCAGATTTCCATTATAAATTGGATCCATTTCTAATGAAGAAGAAGCTAAGAATGTGTGTGTGTGTCTCTAATGTGAGTTTGTGCATTGCCAAAGAGAGTCTTATGATAGTGATGTGACCTGCTGTCAAACTAACGGCACGCGTACCAAGGGCCCTTCAGTGCTCGGCCTATCTGTAGTCATTGGCATCTAACGCACACACGTGTGCATATTTTGAATACTGTACATTTCAAAATCCATGACACACAACATGCTCAGGGAACACAGCTGTGTGAGTGCCTTGGTGTACAGAGGTCACAGCAATGTTGCTCACCTAAATGACACTGTAAGGTGTTTTTTGGTGAAAATGGTTTCATAGCTTTAAGGTTTTTTTAAAACGAAGTTCAGAGCACTATTTAACTGTTCACTATGTAGTATATACAAGGAAGCCATTAAAACATAAGAAAATGTGCAATATTCTTAAAGGGTTAGTTCACCCAAAAATGAAAATTCTGTCATTAATTGCTCACCCTCGTGTTGTTCGAAACCCGTAAGACCTTCGTTCATCTTCGGAACACAATTTAAGGTATTTTTGATTAAATATGAGGGCTCTCTGACCCTCCTTCACGACAGTATCATGACGCGAGCGTCATGATACTGTCGTGAACGCGCGTCCAAAGTGACGCAGTAGAGACGAAAATGTGGAATAAAGTTGTTATTTTTGTTTTCTTTACGCAAAAATGTATCCTCGTAGCTTCGTAACTTTACAGTTGAACCACTGATGTCACACGGACTACTTTGTCGATCATCTTGGTACTTTTCTGGACCTTGAACTTGGTAGTTACCTTGCTGTCTATGGGAGGGTCAGAGAGCCCTCAGATTTCATCAAAAATGTCTTAAATTGTATTCCGAAGATGAACGAAGGTCTTACGGGTTTCGAACAACACGAGGGTGAGTAATTAATGGGTGAACTAACCCTTTAAGTATCAGGAAGTCATTAAAGTACAGTTTTGTAGGTCATGACGTCTAACAGCAAATAGTGATACTGAAGACTGTAATTGCGAATTAGATTGTACATTTTCTCGAGATAATGTAGGTGGCATATGCAGGTGCAGAAACCACAGCTGCAATGCTAGGGAGTTGTGGGTGGTAACTAGGGCATTGCTCGTGGTTGAGAACTAACTTAATTTAAAAAATCCACCCCTAAAGGTCTATTAAAGTTAGTCAGGTCAATGATGTGACACTGATCTATTAATTTATTTAGAATAATTAAATTAAGATTACATTTTTTATATTTTTGGATGGCATAAAGTCAAAAATGTCAGGGTGATACAATTATGCTGACTTCTGATGTCATAATTAAGAGCAAACCTTATTAACTAGTGCCATAATCTTTTATGAAAAAAAAACTACTACTATTAAAATTACTATCTTCAACTGTTTTAGTGCTTCGTAATACTTGAAAATATTTTGCCTGTTAAAGTTATGTGAACTAATCAACATGCAGAAACATACAGAAAAAGCTAAATGAATCAGGAAATGACATCAGAGAGAGGACCCCTGCAGACTCTGATGACAGTGGCTGCTTCTGAGATCGTCTGCTTCTCTACTATATAGTTGACGAAAAACAGTACGATATGTGAACAAAGTATATTAAAAATGTATATATTATATAATATTAAAAATAATGATTAATATGTGTACACTCATGTATTCAAGGTATGTATTCCTTCCTGCTATTACTTTTTACTTCATTACATTTCAACTTTTCCTGAAAATGATATAAAGGTGTTTCAAAACCATATGAATGAAATGAAGAACTTGTCACATGTGTTTTAATCCATATTTTTAAAAGTTATTTTCCTTTGTTCTCACTAAGCCTGTTAAGTGATGAGTTCTGTTGCTCTGCCTGTTGTGTGCCGAGTGGAGTGCACTGTTTGAATAATTTAGAGGTCACTGTGATGTTTGTCATGTTGTGATGTGTTGTGTTGTGGGTGTGTATTGGAAGCGTTTAGAGGTCAGTGTGATGTTTTGGTCTATTTTTGACTGGCGGGTTCAGAATGAGTCACTGCAGTGGTTCTGGTGACATCACTCTGTCTGCGTCGAGGACTGCTGCTTATTATAGTCTCAAACACATGCAGCCTTTCTATTTTTCTCTTCTTCTGTCATCCACCTGTGTGCATGTTTTGTGAACAGTGGCAGAATTGAGAGGATATGCTTCTATCTTTCTTTCTTTTTTTCCGCTGTCCTCTGGTATCTTTCCATCAACATTAGCACTCTTCTGTGCTGATTTGACACTTTATCTACTAACTCCAGGACTTCTGACAGTTAATAATTAAATTAGAATAAACCACTGTTGAACAAAGGCTCACACCCAATTATTCTCACTCTTTTTGGGCTTAAATCCTCCAAGCATGCCAGGCTCCACTGGTTGGTTCCCTGAGCAGTGAGCAATGACCTCTGTGCCAGTCTAACTGGAGGCCTATTGTGCAACAGCCCTGCATGCTGATTAGCTCAGTTATGTAAACACCAGTCATTCATGGCATGTGTACTGCTTTTGCAGGGTAAATACTTGTGCAAGGCATTTAATTCCACCCCAGATATGCGCTTTTTGCTCTTCTGCTGCCCTAATAATGTTTTTAATAAGGAATCACAGGAAGCATTACTTTTTTATTTTCTGTGGACCAGAATGTGTTGTATGTCTCAGAAAGAGCAAACTACAAAAAAATATATATATATATATATTAAAATTAAATTAAAAATCAAACAATTTTAGGACTTAACCCAAATGAAGATAATTTCATTTGAAAAAACATTTCCTATATTATTGTGTCAGATTTTATTGAATTTATGGGTAAATAAATACGCATTACAAAATAAGTATATAATAAAGTACAGTATGTAGTCATAATATTATATAAAGTCATAATATAGTTTGTTTTGTTTCCATGTCATTAAACATAATGAATAGCCAACATTTTGCAATCATGTTGTTAATCTGTCTGCATTAATCTAGGAATATGATTTTTTTATTTACTTTCATTTTCTTAAAAATGAGAAGAATAAAATAGGAAACATTACTGAGGAAACACAAAAAATGTGCGCGTGTGTGTGTGTATATATAGCAATACTGTTTGTATGGTAATGAAACTTTGAGGGCAAAAATTAAATATGCTTATAACTGCAAGCCAATGCAAAAACATAGTAATGATTCTAAAAATACATTTTTATCAATTGTATTTTTTAAGCATACCTTCTTTTTTGCTTTTGAATTTGGGGTGAAATGGGACATGGAGATGTTTTCATGAGACTGACCCACAGAATAAATCTGAATCTGTAATAGTCAGAGGGAGTTACTGTATTTGTAGATGCCCTCTGTTGTGATTATGTGTGCTCTCCGAAGGCACACTCTCCTTTTGTGCTCATGGTGCCACTCTGGTTTGTTTATACAGAGGCCTGTTATTCAGATCTCTTCCAAACAGACAGCCCCTCTAATTCGTTTTGAGTGTGTCTCTCTCACATAAGCACATCTGTTAGTTGTGGCAGCGAGATGGCGATGCTTTGGCATGTCCATCACTGATGATGTGGATTGTGGCTGGCATGAATATAAGGCTCAGCACACAGCTTCAAACAGCTCTTATATAAGCTTGATTCAGAGTGTGTTTCATAAGATGAATGCCATTATTTGCACAGAATAGGCCAGCTCTGCCATGCTTTAGATGGTGCTTACATAATAGGCTGGTGAAAAGACACAGGAGAGCTTTAGAGAAACACCACTAGGACTTTTGCCGTTGTTCCCACACAAATTGCCCCGCAGCTGCTTCTGGGTCACTGGTCTGCTGGGCCTTTAGAGTGGAGCAATTTAGGGTGAGGTAATAGGGTCACTGGAGGATAGATTTAGAGTAATGTTAGTAACAAATTGAGTCATGGTGCTACCAACCACATCACACAACATGTTCTATTACATTATATTAAGTAGAAAATTCCCTTAAAGATGCATTTTAAAATATTGAAATGCCAAGACTGATAAATACAACATATAATATAATATAATTGACTGATATATTTCTGCAAAAGAAAATCATGCAAAACAAAAATGAATTTTACTATTACATTTTAAATAGAAAATGCCCTTTTATTTATTTAAAAGTACATTTCATGGTTGTTCTTATTTGTATATAACAAAATATTTAAATACTGGACTAAAAATATCTAATATAATATAAAATATATTTCCACAAAAGCAAATAATGCTAAAACAAACAAAAATGAAACAAGAATAAATACCTTGAAAATAAGAAATATTTTGAGAGATTTTTGTGTAAGGAAATGTACATTTAATTCAGATGTTCGATAGGGGCAGACAGTGAATGACTCCTTCAACATCTGACTGTACGCTTTATAACCCCTTGGGTTATTCTAAAGAATAACTTGAATAGGGAGGCTTTATAAATGTGCAAAGTCCTACAATTAGTCTCACTTCAGCCTATGAGCTGGCAATACACTGAGGTAAGTATCTGACAAACTGGTAGAAAAATATGTGAGAAATTACACAAAACCAGAACACCTGGTGCTCTGTCCAGGTTTTATGATAATCATAATCTTTTTTGCATGTTATAGCATTGGTGTCAGTGATGAAAGTTTTAGCAGTTGCAGCACCTTCTATGCATGTTGGTGAAGTTCTCTGTGGTCGGTTTTTGTGGAAACAGGGCTTTGAAAGTGAATACTGTCTTCACCTTCAAAACAAAGGTTTGCGGTCACTTTTCTGCAGTAGTTCTGTGTTGTTTGGACACAATCCTTCTTAGTGTACCCTATCATTCACTTTCGGTTTCCAACCACTGTTCTTCATCACTGATGACGTCTTGCATATACGCAGTCATAAGTGTAAAGACTGTTGATCTTAAAATACCAATCAATTAGGCTGTTAAGATTTCAGATGCTCCTGGTAAATGGGCTCCCATGATTTGCCTTTTTTGGAAGCCTGACAAGTCACCAATTTCACCCACAGCTTCTACTGAACACTGCTGAACACAAATTGTATTAGACTGATATACAACCTAGGGAATATAGACAACGAAAAGATAAATAAATGATAATTGCAATGTTTATTTTTTCACTATAGCCTACACAAATTCTATTAACCCCTATATTAATGGGTCTTCACATTATTTTGTGCAACATCCTGTATTTAACCGTGTATGAATACATCTACATACATTAATAATTTATACAGGTTTCAAGTAAAATGTTACATAAATATAAATGTCAGAATAACACACCGTCGTTGCATGGACATGCTCTGGTTGTGTGTCCAGTGTTGCTGTCACAGATGAATGGGAAGTTCTTGTCCTCTGCTGGGTGACGTCAGGAGGGCATGAGGCGTTTGTGACGTCTCTCTTGTGCCGAGGGGGCGTGCGCTCGCGCGAGTAAAAGCAAAAAGCACACGGACTTATCCATTATTCCTCTGCTGATATCTGACGCTCCGCGCTCAAGCCGGCTGAATACCGAACGAACCGCTCTACGGAGCATTTAAACGCGAGTCGCTTTAGTCCAATTGTGTGTCTTTCTTTTTCTATTTAATTATTTATTGTATTCAACCTGCGCGATTCGTCCCCATTATTCGTGAATGTTAAGCTCCCGTGAGCCCAAGGACATAGACTGAGCATAGTGTATGACAAGAATATCACCTGAGGAATACAATAAGCGACTGCATTAAAAGAGGATCTTCGCTGACACGCAGGAATACCGTGGCTTTGGTGTTATCAAGTCACATTGCGCCGTTTATTCCGCTAGTTTTCTCCAGCCATAATGCCGAGTATACGACAGTCGTACACGGTCACTGTCCCAGAGGAACCGCCGGCGTCAGCTTTCCCTTTCATCAAGCAGGATATGCGGAGAAAAAGTCCGACGATGTCTCGCTCTATGCTGGTGTCCACATTTGTGGGGCTTCTCATTAACCAGGCTAAGGTAAGCCTAACTCGCAGCTCAAATGTATGTGCATACTGCGTTTAAAATAGAGGTGAAACTCGTTACCACCAGAGGAAATATTTTGTAATATGAACGCTCATTTGTTTTTCATATTGTTTATGTTAGGAAATGGTTAGGTAGGGGATACAAACATAGCTGTTTCGCAATTTAGAAACCTCGATTATAATTGGATTTGGGTGAGTTAAGAAAGAAAAACATCCCAGATGTGCAGTGCTGGGGTGAGAAAGATGTTTCAGTCCCAATGATGGAGATGTGAGATAAATGTAAGAAGTACCTGAGCAATGAGCAACAGTTGCATCTGGAATAAAGGAAGAGTATTTTCTTCTGAAATAAAAGTTATGTGCGTGCCCTGAATTCAGTCCCTTGGATGGTTTTAGACACTATTATTGAATTTCTACTTTATTGATATATCCACCCTATGTGTTTTTAAGGTTTACCTTTCAGGGACAAAGTCTCATTCACTTTAGAGAAATGTAGTAGCATCTGAAGTGGCAATCATGTGAACCTGTTCCCCGAAAGCGTCCAGATCTCCAAACAGAAGCACATGTACAGATGCTGCTGTCTCTGACCTTGCCAAGTGACCATCTTTCTCGCGTCAGCTTTTACTTAAGCGTTTTCAAACTCGTATTGCTGCTTCATATTGGGAGCTTTATGTTTGTCGCGTCGGTATTACGGCCTGCGATATAAAAAAAAAATATGTAAAAGTTCGTAGCGAGGGTTGTGACGTTGACGTAACGCTGGACATCGTTTAAAGCCGCTGGCTACCTGTGCAAGCTGTTGCGTCGCGCTGAGTAGGCAGCGCATTACTCATTGAGAAGCCAGGGTACCATTAAGCAGTCTTATTTAGAACCATACTGAATCGTCTATGATGTAGTTCAGACTACATAATGTTAATTAGAGGCATGTCACCACCTCTTTGTGCAGTGCTGCTGGTTGATCTTTCTAAATCACACCTTTGGGCCATATTTAGCCTAGAAAGAAAGGCAAATTGTTAGGATGACATCTGTTTTTCTGTCAGATTTGGGCTGGAGTACACATTCAGACTCGAATGACCTTTGGATTTCATACATTAGCCTAAACAGATGTTGTAAAAATGTTGAAAATGTTTTCTTGTTAATCTTTTAATGCCTAGGACCCCCAGATATGCTGATCCCTTTTTTTAATTATAATGACAACTATATATTGTAGCCTAGTCTATTTTATGAGTAAAAAAAGAAATGTATTACTTCTCATATATTTACATTTTATTAAGCTTCTAGCCAATATTAGAGTGGCGTTCGATGTCAAATAGTACTATAAATTAGTTATTTGTGGTTTTTCAAAATTAATACTGTTCCAAAGCAACCTTTCGATGTATATACTCTTAAAAACATGTTGGAAGGAAACTATATAAACAGCAATTATTTGCAATTTATTTGTATATGATTTGTTTGTATTTCTTAGTGTTAAAAATATGGTTGTAAATATATTAATAATGATGGATCTCACGATTTTTGATCAGTCTTAGAAATAATGACTATATAGAAAAATACAGAATAAGGAAAAGAAACAGTTAATGGCAGCTAGATTTACACAACATGAATAATCCATAAGAGTAAGAATCCATCTAAAACGGTTGTGGCTTTTAATGATGGGAACGCTGCCCCTATTTGTAGTAGATTACAGGCATAACATCAATTATTGGAGTGGTTGATAACCACATTTCCAGTGTAACCAGTGTTTGTTATGCAACAAAGAAACAATCAGAGTGTCACATTGTGTAATATTCAGGAACAAATGGTAAGTAAGCAGTGCGTTTCTGAAGGAATGCATCGTATCAGCATATCTCGCCGATTACATTCCAAGAATCACTAAAGGTCCTGTTCTTCACATGCTTGTGACCTTGCACAAACTCTCTGTATCCCGCCCATCTAGATTGTCAATCATTGTCAAGATAACAGTGTAGTGAACTGTCGTGGCTTATCATCAACATCGATGGTTGAGTTAGAGTTACGCCGCCCTGATCAGATAGCTCCTTTCAGGTGTCCCAATCTGTCCCAAATGTGTACTGAAATATAGGACAAATTTCAGCTGCTATAAACTGTATTCAAATGTGTCTAAAATAATCAAGAAGGACGGTGAATAGATGCGTAAATGCACATTAAGGTATAAAAGAGCTAAGTCTTAGGAGTCTTCTTGAATAAGATGCTTGTGTCTCAGTATATGCATGTGACCGGCCTTTTGGCAGCAGAGCACATAGAGTTCTTATGCTGGTGAAAGCCATGGCTTCCAGAAACTATGGTCAGGACACAGTGTTCTTACTCGCTCGCTTTCAACTCGCGCCAGCCAATTAGCTCACGGCTCTCTGAAGATCTTTGAAAAGACAGCCAGTGTGAGATCCTGCTGTCCTCTCGTTGCCCAATCGCTTTTGAGGCAGAACTCCCTTCGCTTGCCGTATCCATGGCTGCTGCTGGGTGCTGGCTGTTGCCAAACCAGTCTGTTTGGTTTAAGAGCTGGGTGTGAAAGCCAGAGACCGACTCAGCAGCGGAGTGAGGCCTTGGACCATCTGTTCCCTCTCTCTCATCTTCTTTGGGGAAGAAAAATCTTATCAGATGTTTGGATGAATATACAGTGGTGTGAAAAATGATCTGAAACATTAAAGTGTGACAAACATAAAAAAAAATAAGAAATCAGGAAGGGGGCCTGTGACTTTTTCACACCACTGTATGAATAACAGAAAAACTCCTGGGATAACTCGCAGCTGAACATGTTTGAACCTGATGCATCTAGTCTCAGAGGTGCTAATAGAAGGTGTTTGATTAGTGCACTTCATTACGCTTAATTGAAGTGTATTCTGATTGGTCCCTTACAAGAACATACTCTGACAGTGATGGTATACCATAGTACTTTGATATATACCATGGTACGGAATGAATACTTTATACATAGCATTTACATGTTACTTCAAGATACTTCAAAGAATACCATGGTTTAACCATGATATATATCCAGAAAAACGTGAAAACAACATGGCTCAAATAGTACTAAATGTAATGTGGTGTCTGAGAAAGATGACTTATTCTATGTAAAAATAAATAAATAAATAAAAATATAAAATCTGTTTGGCAGATGTATGACACTCTACTGCATGTGTAGTGTGTGAATGTGTGTATGGATTGTTATTGACCTCTTAAATATGAAACAGCCATAAATAGTGCCATTAGAGTACAAATTGTGACACACTCAACATGCTGTATCACTAATATCACATGCTGTCCTGTGACTCATCTATAGAGAGAATACCAACACCAAAATTCATATCTTTTGACATATTTCAAGCAGAGATCTTAGTATTTTAGTTATTTCATATACTGTTATAACATTTATTAATGATATTAGGTGAATGAGGTTTTATAATTAGTTTTCTTTCTAGTCATTTTGTTATGTGCTTTTGTCATTTTTATTTATTAATGTTTTTAAATTTCTATTTAGCTTTAATTGTTATTTCAGTTAGTTGCCAAGGCAACATTTCAAATTTTCATTTAAGTTTTTAAGTTTAGGTTTTTCATCTAATATTTGCACTGTTTTATTATATTATTGTTGTATTTCAGCTCTATTTTAATTAACAAAAAAGATTTGTAATAGTTTTAGTTAACAATAGCAACACTGATCTCAAAGCTGCTTAACACCCACCTGCAGCAATTGTTTTAAGTTTCACACATGCTTTCTCAAACACTCAGACATTAAAATCACCTGTCCAAGGGGATGTGTGCAACTTCGTTGAGTTCTTTCAAGCATCACTGACACCGTTGTAAAATCACATAGTTAACACTGCAATCAGTGAATGACGCAGATGAAAATGAGCGCTGCTATTCCAGACTTTGATATCACTGATTCTGAGTGTGTCAGTTTCATTCGTGAGATTCATACTGAGAAACCTCTGACACATTGTCCATGTTCTCTGGAGCGATCCGTGTTATGTCATGGTCAACAGGCTGAGCACTTATGGCGAGAATATCAAACATGTGAAATCATCATCATTCCCAGCTGTCTGAATTTGAGATGAAAATGTTAGATTTTCATATATCTCTATATGAGTAAAAACTGACCTAACACTGATGGTTCATCATTTGTTTGCGTCAAGTTTTCAACAGCAGGGGTCTCTGTCTAAATCTGCTAGCATGCCATTTAATAGCCCAGAGAGAATGCTTTGGTCAGCTCACACACATTGTCCTCTAAACATAATACTGTACACACTCACTTATACAATACAGACATGTACAGTATGCTTTTATGTAATTTTATATAATTAGAAACATTTTTTGTGTCATGCATGCAATTAAAAAGTCTCCAGTAACTCCCTTCTTAAACATGCATTTTCACTTCACTGTCAGTATCGGTGCCAAACTAATTAAAAGTGAGTCATGTGCTTTAGTCATATTTGAATTTATGAAAACATTTTTTGGTATAACTCTCAAGTGTCATTGGATTCAAAGTTCATCTTAGAAAGCTGTTTCATTCTATTTCTTCCCTTTCTTATTGTTTTTCTCTCATAGAACTCAAAGAATGCTCAGGGTTTGGTGGGCCTCAGGAATCTAGGAAATACTGTAAGTATTTCTAAGCAAAGAATCTATGGTTCTATTTATAGTTCATACAAAAATAACAATTCTGTCAGTATATACTAACCCTTATGTCGATGCAAGCTTCGTTCAAAAAAGACTTCATTCTATCCGTCTGTTTTGAAGAACTGAATTTGTTTAAGCATTGTCATTTTAGTAAGAACTTTTCCTTTAAAGTCGGCACGAAGGGGATAATTATTTTCTCTTTCCTGTTAAAATTTAAATTTAAATGTTTCATTAAAAAAAAAATCTGTTACACTCGGATGTACTTTTCAATACAGAAGAAACGATCTGTTGCTACTTCTGTCTCAGAGGACTGCTGAGTAATCATCTCATTCTCCCTTTTTCGAATGTGTCTCTGCAGTGTTTCATGAACTCCATTCTGCAGTGTCTGAGCAACACTCATGACCTGAGGGACTACTGTCTGCGTAACACACACCGCACTGACCTCAACAACAACTGCAGGGCCAAAGCTGCACTGATGGAAGGTAAGAGACACGTTTATCAGTTCATATAGTGGAGCATTTGTTTTATCATACATATCAGACAGCCTTTGGGTCCTGTGTCTTAGTCATATGCCTCCAAATGTGTGTGTTTTTCTGCTTTCAGAGTTTGCCAAACTCACTCAGAGTCTTTGGACATCATCTAGCAGTGAGGCCATCAGCCCTTCTGACTTCAAAATGCAGATTCAGAAATATGCCCCTCGATTTGTTGGTTACAAGTAAGTTACAGTTACAGGAAAAACTTTTGAATCATGCAGACTCATATTTTACTTGCATTCTTTTATATTTAGTTTTAAACCAGCTGAAACTCCCTCTTAAAAATCGGCTTCTCTGTTCTTGTCCTGTAGTCAGCAGGATGCTCAGGAGTTCTTGCGGTTTCTGCTGGATGGGCTTCATAATGAAGTAAACAGAGTGACAGTGAAACCCAGATCACCCATGGAGGACTTTGATCACGTCTCGTAAGTAAATGCACCGCTTTATTCTAAAAACCTATAAAGCTGTTCAAAAGTTTGGAGTCAGTAATATTTTTAAAAAGAAATGATTACTTTAATTCAGCATGGATGCATTTAGCTAATTAAAAGTGACTGTAAAGACATTTATAATGTTATACAAGATTTCTCTTTCAAATAAATGCTGTTCTTTTGAACAGCAAACGTATCATGGTTTTACAAAAATATTAAGCAGAACCATTGTTTTCAACCCTGATAATAATAAGAAATGTTTCTTGAGCACCAAATCAGCATATTAGAATGATTTCTTTCCCATCACAGAAATAAATTACATTTTAAAATATATTAAAATAGAAAACCCCTATTTTGGATTGTACTAACATTTCACAATATTACTGTTTTTACTGTTTTTAATCAAAAATGCAAGTGAGCATAAGAGACTCCTTTCAAAAATATTCCAAAATCTTAGCAACCCCAAACTTTTGAAAAGCTATGCATATTTCATTCAGTACCGAAAATATGATGTGGTGATTGATGTAACAGATGAATCACCTGTAGTGTGGGGTTGAACTGTTGCAATCTGTCTGGGGTCTTAAATTAAGTGTGTTTTATCCACAGGGACGACGAAAAAGGCAAGAGAATGTGGAACAAGTACCTGGAGAGTGAGGACAGCAAAGTAGTCGGTGAGTTGACCTGCAATATTAACACTACAGTGTGTGTGTGTGTGTGTGTGTGTGTGTGTGTGTTCCCTGTTCAGGTTATAAAGTGCTAATGTTTTTTTTGTTTTGTTTTTCACAGATCTGTTTGTTGGTCAGCTGAAAAGTTCTCTGACTTGTAATGAGTGTGGCTTCTGCTCAACTGTGTTTGATCCATTCTGGGATCTGTCCCTGCCTATCGCTAAGGTTAATATGAAGAATAACATGCTCAAATACACGCTTACTGACATGACAGCATGTTTGTGTTAATGTGCATGTTCCATTTTTTTTCCCCCTCAGACTTCAGGAGAAGTGAGTTTGATGGATTGCCTTCGACTTTTCACCAAGGAAGATGTACTAGATGGGAATGAGAGACCAGTAAGTTTAAAGTATAATTTTTCTAGCATTTTTCTAACATTTTTGTATCTATCTATCTATCTATCTATCTATCTATCTATCTATCTATCTATCTATCTATCTATCTATCTATCTATCT
>NW_015540884.1:420815-420992 GCF_001515605.1 Sinocyclocheilus anshuiensis | reverse complement strand
TTGTATGTGTGTGTGTGTGTGTGTGTGTGTGTGTGTCTGTCTGTCTGTCTGTCTGTCTGTCTGTCTATCTGTAATCTATCTGTCAGTCTGTCTGTCTGTCTGTCTGTCTGTCTATCTATCATATATCTATCTGTCTGTCTGTCTGTCTGTCTGTCTGTCTGTGTGTGTGTGTGTGTG
>NW_015540884.1:413041-420307 GCF_001515605.1 Sinocyclocheilus anshuiensis | reverse complement strand
TTTTGTGTGTGTGTCTATCTATCATCTATCTATATGTCTGTCTGTCTGTCTGTCTGTGTGTCTGTCTATCTATCATCTATCTATATGTCTGTCTGTCTGTGTCTATCTATCATCTATCTATATGTCTGTGTGTCTGTCTGTCTGTCTGTCTATCTATCATCTATCTATATGTCTGTCTGTCTGTCTGTCTGTGTGTCTGTCTATCTATCATCTATCTATATGTCTGTCTGTCTGTCTGTCTATCTATCTATCTATCTATCTAAATCGATGAATAATAATATAATGTTAAGTTATATCCTAACCACCTCTCTTTTACATGCAGACATGCCACAGATGTAAAACCAGACGGAAATGCACAAAGAAATTCACCATTCAGAAATTTCCTAAAATCTTGGTGCTTCGTATCCTTTTTAAACAAATCTGTCATCCAAAGAATTGCATGTATATTCAAATTAAATCTTATTTACCATTGTGTATCGATCAGTTAAATATGTAACATAAGTTATGGATTTGGAAAAAAAAATGCTGTTTGTATGTGATTGCCCTTGACTCTCTAACTTTCTCAGATCTGAAGCGTTTCTCTGAGTGTCGAGTCAGAACCAGCAAACTCTCCACCTTTGTAAACTTCCCCCTCAAAGAGCTGGACCTCAGGGAATTTGCCTCTGATAACAGTGGTAAGTTCTGCTGGGTCATTCATTACATCTGTATTCTGTACAGTAGTTTGAGCAATGTGGTTTTTACTGTAGCTCCAGGATAATTGTGTTTAATTGCTGTTGTTTTTCTTCTCTTTTTTCTGTTCTCTCCTCACAGTAAATGCAGTCTATAATCTGTATGCTGTGTCCAATCACACTGGTTCATCTTTAGGTGGCCATTACACAGCATATTGCCGCAATCCCTGCGTAGGAGAATGGTACACATACAACGACTCCAGGTAAATAGACATAGCAAATAAGTATTAAAACAAAAAGTTATTAAATATTAATATTGGAGGAATATTAAAACACTAATAAGTGTTTGCACTACAGTTTACATCTTAGTTTATAACATCAATGGCTATAATGTCGTTAGTATGTACAGTGTCTCCAAATAGTAGTTGGACATTTAAGTCATCTTAGAAGTTTTAGATTGGGGTCTTCAGCCTTTTGGTTCATTTTATATATAAATTTGTGAATATATATATATATATGTGTATATATATAATTTTAATATTGTATTTTTTTGTGTAACATTTTATTAATATATATTTGATTACAATTATAGTAAAACAGTACTATAGTGAATTGACAAGTGAATTACAATTTAAAATAACTTCTACTACAAAATAACTACAAATTTTTTTTTTTCAATTTTAATGTATTTTAAAATGTAATTTATTCTTGTGATACAAAGCTGAATTTTCTACTGTCATTACTCCAGTCTTCAGTGTCACATGATCCTTCAGAAATCGTTCTAATTTGCTGATTTGGAGCTCAAGAAGCATTAATTATTGTCATGTTGAAAACAGATGTGCTGCTTAATATTTTTGTGGAAACCATGATACATTTTTGTCAAAATTCTTTGATGAATAGGAAATTCAAAAGAACAGCATTTATTTGAAAGAGAAATCTTTTGTAGCATTATAAATGTATTTACTGTCACTAATCAATTTAATGCATCCTTGCAAAATAAATGTATTAATTGTGTTAATTTCTTCAACAAAAAATCTTACTAAATTGTATATTTACAATATTTTAGTATATATTGTTTAGTAGTCAGTGCTATTTTTTCTTAGGTGTTAATGTACGTGTTTGTAGATGCTGATGCTGAGCCATTGTTTAGCTTACATCTCATTTCTGTCTGTATTTCAGGGTGAGCCCCATGTCATCCAGCCAGGTGCGCAGCAGCGACGCATATGTGCTGTTCTATGAATCTGCGGCCTCTTCACGCATGTGATTAAGAATGAAACGGACAAACCTTTGATAAAATCAACACTTTTGCTGCTGTTGAACTAAATCTTGGTCAGGGTCTACATGCTTGGAGGACCATGGGACTTTATCCCAGGCCTTTTAACCAAGGCCAAACACATACCGGAACTGAATTATGGTCGTGGCCTACGAATTGGAATGAAGCCCGGGATGAAAGTTTAATCCAAGCCCGGATTGAGCTTCACAGTAAGGGCTTCTCCATCCATCACTCCCCTTGAAAGATGCTGCTGCTCTGGGGATGGATTTAACAAACTGAAATGGACAGAGACAGACAGAGAAACATTAACTACTACCTCTCTAGAATGAGCAGGACTGTGTGCGTGTGCGTGTGCGTGTGCGAGTGTGTGTACGAGTCAGTCTCCAGACTGATACTGTAGGACTCTATGCACTGTGTAACTGGAGCCATCCGGCTCTACAGACTGTCACCACGACTCAAACAATCCCCATCCCTTATTTAATTTATTAACATGAGTTCAATGTTTTACTTAATTTCAAACTAATTACTACTAATTTAAACAAGAGGTCATCTTGCTGAAGGACAATGTAGGTCAACTGTGTAAATGATGCTTGGATTGTTCAATGGATTGTTTACTATTTCGAACAGATACGTTCCTTCAAGATATGTCTCTGCTTTGCTTGATTTGTTGATTTTCAACAGAATATGCACATGGGAAGGGCTTAGTTTTACACTAATGCGTGATTGTGCCCCTTCCAAAACCCCTCACCATTACAGAGAAGATTGTATGACTGCCCCCTGGTGGCCAGGAGTTGTAAACCCCATAAAAAAAGGACCCTTTTCACAGACCGTAATGGTGTATTTCCACAGTTATAACATCAAGTTTTTTTATTATTTCTTTTACTTTGTGTTATATTACCTTGGTAGACTAGTTAACACTGCTGTGAGGATGTTTCTAATATAACAGCTGAGGGAGTGACAGTAAATTTGACACCTTCCTCTCTTCTGACCAACATAATCAATCTCTCAATATTTTTTCCTCTTTAGGAAAGTCATAAAAATTCTATCATAGATTATTTCCTTTGTTGTTGGAGCAAATGGGAACACACAACAAATATATATTTGTTGTATTTTCCATTAACAGCTATAGAAGTATACCAAACCAAGGCTTTTGAAATGTGAATAAGGTCCATCTCCAGGAGAATATAAAGTATTCTCTCTTTAGGCATTTGCGGACTCAGTGTTTTCCTCCAGGAGCAATACAAGATATGAAAGAGGCCTTAATATGCTTTTTTTTTTACTCATTCTGTAAGGGACTACAATATTCAGTTTAATTTGGGGATGAGTCTTCATCAAATAAGAAGCCACCAGGAGGGTGTATGTATGTGTGTGTGTGTGCGCACCTTTATGTATTATTTCTCTATTTATGATGTGAATGTTGTGAATGTAGCTTGTCATTGTGCTTGAACCAGACAATGTTTTTTTCTACAGAGAGATTTTAAATGAGTTGTAATTTTGTGTCAGAAATGTGACTGTAGAGTACTGCAAATCAAGAGCTCTTGGCTTTTTAAAAGAAGTAAATATGAATAAAAGCAAATGTCTACAGAAGTAATTGTGAGTTGTCTGCATTACTACATTAGAATGTGTGTATGTAGTGATTATGAATTATAGTGTTTCAGAAATGGAGCATTAAAAAACTGTATAAAAACGCTCATCATGTAAGTTGCGTTGCGTTACAGTTTATGGAAATCTTAAGAAAATATGACTAGTATACAGCAAGACTTGAACAACTAAAACAAATTTGTTCAGATATATATATATATATAATTTACTGTGCCATTGGCTATACTGACAACTTTTTGTCCTTATTGTGTCCCGATAGATGATAGATAGAATATAGATTATCCGTTTTATTTATTTACTACTGTTTAAAAGTTTGGGGTCAAAATTCATTTTTAGGAAGAAATTAATTTTTGTATTCAGCAGGGAAGAATTAAATCAAAGGTGACAGTATAATGTTATGTTACAAATGACTTTTTCTTTCAAATAGATGCTGTTCTTTCTATTCATCAAGATGGCACAGAGGGCATCGCCAAGCAGACTGCTTTGCACGATGAGGGGAGGGGACCCGTATGTGTGTGCGTCTATGTGTGCGTTTGGGGTAGACAATACCCTGGTTGCAAACCACGAAAAAAAAAAAAAAAAAAAAAAAAAGGTATCCGTTTCCACAACAATATTAAGTAGCACAACTGTTTTCAACATTGATAAAAATATAAAAGTAATGTTTCTTGAGCACCAGATCAGCATACAGGTGCATCTCAATAAATTAGAATGTCGTGGAAAAGTTTGTTGAGATAGTGAATTGGTGGGTTTTTGTTAAATGTGAGCCAAAATCATCACAATTAAAAGAACCAAAGACTTAAACTACTTCAGTCTGTGTGCATTGAATTTATTTAATACACAAGTTTCACAATTTGAGTTGAATTACTGAAATAAATGAACTTTTCCACGACATTCTAATTTATTGAGATGCACCTGTATTAGAATCATTTTTTGATCATGTAAGTGAAGCTTGGGTGTTGAGCGTTAGAGACTTTACCTGCAGTAACAATAGCAGAACTCTTTTTGGTGCAAAACAGAATGCTTTTTATAGGGTTCCAGAAAGAACCATGCTTTTAAAATGTTATATTGGACCCTAATGGTGTCATAAATAACCTTTTTAATTATAGTTTGTTTTCATTAATATTAGTATATTCATATAATTAATATTAGTATTATTAATATAATTTGTATATATTAATTATTAATATTGTTTTTCTTACCCCTCTATCTGCCTGGTCTTATAATATCTTATAGCCTCTATTAGGGGTTTACAAAAAACAACAACAACAACATGTAGTTTCAATTAGGCACTTTTATTTATTTTTTTTAATGGCGCGAAATTGTAGCAAAAATGACAGTGCTCTAACAACAGTTATTAGCGGAATATATTAATAAATGGCAACTGACACTGAACATAAATAAAGACTTAAAGAAGTAAAACATAAAATAGAAGAAAATAGTGTAATGAGGACCAAGTTCTTGTGAAATATCTTCAGACTGGGTATGTTTTTGAATAAACCCAAGTTATAATTTAAAAAATTCTATCAATATGTATTATAAATTCAATATCTCTGTTACCTACTTTAGTGGAGAAGAGGAGAGACGTTCCCACAGCTTAACAGAGCTGCTCACACTTAGCCTACATGTGACCAACAAAACTAAAAAGAGAAAATAACAGGTTTGTTTGGAAACCAGATACAATTTTAAAGTTAAATTTGTATTTAAATTTAAGGAAGAAATCATTTACCTGTTGAGAGTGTGTTGGCAGTCAGTTTAGTTGGATAGCTGAGCCTAAACTCTAACACAAAGAACCATTTCAGCATAAAAGGGTTCTTCAGGATGCTATGGTTCTAAATAGAACCGTTACTACATGTAAAGAACCTTTAAATAACCAGCTTTTTTTAGAGTGTAGTGTCAAATATTAAATTACTTTAAATGTGGTTAAATAATTTTGTATTACATTTATATTAAATGGCCAAATAAAATCAAATTTGGCACATAGCTCATTTCCATGCACTATGCCAGAGTACGGTCACTAGAGGGTGACATTAGTCCTCTCTCTTTCACTTACACACATACAATAACCTGTAAGGGGAGAAACTCACATCTTATTTATTGTGGCACTCAGCTTATTACTGCCACAGGTCATTAGTGTGTGTGTGTGTGTGTGTGTGTGTGTGTGTGTGTGTGAGTCTTGAAGCAGACAGAGAAGCTCTCATTATGCAGCAGCAATTAATACATGTTTATTGGAATGTATACCTATACACAAATGAGGACTCAAATTCCTATACTGTACATGCAAGTATGTGTTTTCAATCAGACTTATTTTAATGTCCTTAGACAGCTAGTACCTTTGTGTGTGCATGTGTGTGTGCATGTGTGTGTGTGTGTGTGTGTGTGTGTGTGTGTGTGTGTGTGTGCGTGTGTGTGTGCTCTTAGTGCATTTGTAGATTAGGTTTCCAGGCTAAGACAGATGATCTGTTTGAGAAGAACTCAATTTGTGAGAAGGAGGAGAGAATTATCTCACTTCCACTGGCTGACTGTGCCACTAGTAACTCGAGCCTCCTTTCAGCAGTAGTAGTAACAAACCATTCTTACCCAACTGCCCTTTCCTTAACCCGTACACTTAAAACATACACTCCTAATCTCTGATCTTGACACCGTCAGTCCAGACTAAAGCTTATACATCAATCAGAGGGGTTTTGTAACATCGGCTAGCTAGAGTAAACATCTTGATTAATTATTATGCCCTTCATGGTGTCATATACAGTACAGTGGCCACACAGATCTATGAATGTAACTGCATTATATAAAAAACATTTCAAACCAGTTATTTATTTTATACTACTACATTTTTCAAGTGAAACATTTCACAGAAAATAAGTTTATTAAGTTTTAAATGATAAAACAGTAAAAACAAAAAAAAAAGTATTTGGACACTTTCTTGTCTTTTTACACTTTCTATCATTTTCATACTTAATGTGATGTTCAACACCTGTGGTTACTCTGAGAGGACACCTGTGTGAACTTGAGGAGAGCTAACTTCATACATCTAGTTGGTCACTTGGTTAAACCTCGTATTGTGTTCCTGTAGAGAATTTTCTTAATGTTAATGTTATCGCATTGGACTGAAACTTACTGACTTTGCTTAAAGCATCTAATATATGAGATAAATTAGATAAAAGCATCTCAAGAATTTTTTGATATTTTTTCTACTCTTCTCTACATTGATACACTTATTACACTTGGAGTTGCAGTTCAGAGCCAATTGAGGACTATATCTTGTCTGTATCTTCCTGTGCATTCAGAGATGCACAGCAGGTGGGATTAAACTGGATAGTGTTTATAAAGCTGTTGCTGGAGGGAGGGATTAATATTTGATGTGTTGTTCTGTTTGGTTGGCGAGAGAGATAGAGAGCACTTTTACCTGCTGTCTGACTGAACACTCTGATGTATATTTCTGCCTTCTATGTGCTGTTTCTATCAGTTCATTCTAACATAACTCACAAACTCTGTGGTAACATACACAAACACACACATACCATCCAGTGCTTTGTGTTTTTCCAGAATACAAACTCAGTATTGCTTATGTTGGCACAAAGAAAATTTGTGACACTTTGTGGAGTGGACACTTTGTGGACTTTACTCTAGGGACACCATACTATTTTGTCAGGGGATATATATATATATACAATATATATATATATATATATATATATATATATATATATATAGAGACAAAAA
>NW_015540884.1:400075-412072 GCF_001515605.1 Sinocyclocheilus anshuiensis | reverse complement strand
CTTAACACTCTGATGTATATTTCTGCCTTCTATGTGCTGTTTCTATCAGTTCATTCTAACATAACTCACAAACTCTGTGGTAACATACACAAACACACACATACCATCCAGTGCTTTGTGTTTTTCCAGAATACAAACTCAGTATTGCTTATGTTGGCACAAAGAAAATTTGTGACACTTTGTGGAGTGGACACTTTGTGGACTTTACTCTAGGGACACCATACTATTTTGTCAGGGGATATATATATATATACAATATATATATATATATATATATATATATATATATATATATAGACTGAAAAATAATAATAAGCAAATATTGCAAAAACAATTGCAAATTTTGTATTTAAAAAATCGTATGATTATGGTATGATGAAATAAAGTGGGTTAAGCTATAGAGTCAAATTAGCCACCCAGTTTGCCAGTGTACGTCAGTCCAGCGTATATCCCTCCTCCTACACAGCAATAAGCAGATGATTACATTTACCATTTAAATTTGATACTGCAATAAGTAGTTTGATTACAGGTATTTTTTCTAGTTTGTAGTTATTAATAGATTTGGCATATTAGCTTGCCAACTGCTGTATATTTGCTATTAATATTATTACATAATAGAAAGTACAAAATGATATGTCATGTTTGTGTACATCCAGTGTGGACTCTGAATACACATGATTTTATTGGCATGCAATTAGCCCTGAAGTATTAAGCTAGGTATTTTTTTCCCTCCCAAATGGTGACCATGAGGCAAAATAAACCAAACAGTCTGAGGAAGGTAAAGTTACTGGTTCGCATACTTCCCTATAAACATCAGTTTTCCTATTAATAAAAAGGACTTTATTCTGATTAAAAAAGTTTAGAATAAAAAGTTTGGACCTAAAGTTGGTCAGTTTACCTAAAGATGGCGCATCTTACCCACTAAACAACAACAGTTTTTTATAAAGCCGTATGTGTGCTCTTATTATAGGCTGTTAAGAGACATCTTGAAGTAAATGCAGCTCTACATCCTCTAATGGGTTTTAAAAAGACAGTGTTTCAAATCTGTATTGTTGCATTTAGGAGAATGGATCTGGATTTAAAATCTTACACAGACATAGTGCACAAGTAAATCAGAAAGTGTTATGTGCAACTGCAAACATTCGTTAACCACGTACCCAGAGCTGCCACCCCAGCGATGGATCCTACAGCTACACCTGCGATCTGCCCTGATGTCAAACCTTGTGGTTCTTCAGTAGGTTCACTGACAGAGCTGTTGGGCTGATCCGTAGTGGACAGGTCCATGAATGTGGATGAAGAAGACAGCTCTTGTGTGTGTGGAGTCAGACTCGGTGCTCACAGACGTCATTGCAGTTGTTTCAGTCAACTGCTCAACAGTAGTGACAATGCAAACCACTGGGGAAAAAAAGGAACAACCAAGAATATTAATCTTTATATAGTACATACTATCAGCTGAATGTGCTGCTCAATTTAGTGTCTCACTAAATAACAAGATTCACATATAAAAGCTTACAAAATCTGTAAAAAAAAAAAAAAGACAAACCATACCTGAATGCAGCAGGATCAGGAAGATGAGGGTGTTTCTGTACATGATTCAGATATTGATCAACAAACATCAATTATCACAGGTCTGAATGTGTCACCATTCATGTCATGGTATTTTCTGTAATGTTGAAATCATCAGATGCTGACAAAAACACTACGCTCAGTTTCTGCAGACAGAATACTGAAAGTGAACTCTCATTCATGCTGCAGATTACTCTAGTTGACATTGTTAGATAAAAATGTGTAATATTTATTTTTTCAATATTGCCAAATCTAGTGTTTACTTCAAAGAATGAATGAATTGAGACTAACTTGTTCTTCTGATGTTGCTAGTTAAAATAATAGCATACTTAAAATACTTTGTTTACTTAAAATGATCTAAAAATCCCAAGCTATTTCTTGACAATTAGTGTGGAGTTATATTCTATTCTTATATTGTTTCATATATATTTTAATCTCTATAAAATATTACTATTGTCTGAGTACAAGTGATTAGGGGTAGTGTAACAATTTTAATGAAGAGAAAAATCAACTGAAATTGTCTTGATATGTGGCAAAAGAACTTCTTTTGTGTCAAGAAAATAAATAAATAAATACATTCATTTGAAAATATGCCAAAAATGGCAGGTGAAATTGTGTCACATAATCCCATGTCAAAAATCATTAAAGGAGATGTGACTTCAGTTCTGGAGAAGTTCCAGCATAGTTCAGGAGAAAATGTTCTGTTATGGGTTTATAATATTTTACTTAAAGCGGCTTCAAGCCTGAAGAAATTTTGTTGTGTTCACATTATTAAGTTATTATATGACATTGTGGTTTGCAAGGACTGGTCTATTTTAGTTCCTGGATCGTGGATTGGGAAAACTGTGGAGCAGCGGTGTGGAAAGGTACAACAAGGAGCATTTGTAATTGGTTCCTGCGGGAAACTATGTCCTGGGGACTGAAGGGTTGAAGTCACACTCTCGTCTTTCCTAAATCAGCATGAACGGGCAGCTAAGGAGTGGGGGTTGGTGGGACAGATGGATTAGGAGTGTGTAGGCTGTTTGGGAACAAAGGCTGTCCTGTATTATATAGTGTACTCAGCACGGTGTGATCACTTGTAGCTACCACAATTCATAAAGTTCGTGATCCCAATCCCAACGCCTTTATGCTTGCTTTTTGTCTTTTTCCTGTGTACACAAAAATATAGACAACATTAAGATACATATCCACAAGTTTTAAAAAGCTCATTAATCCAAGCTTTCGACAAGCCATTTTATTTTCAAGACATTATGTAAAAACAAGTTGAAAGACTCATGAGCAAAGACTCTCACTGACATTTTAATGGTGAATTATTTAGAAACAGAATCGACTTGGGGTTATTAACGGCGAAGCGCCTAGATGGCGCTGTTGTGCGGCGAGAGGAGTCGCTTCGAACAGTTCGTTTAAAAAAGATTCGGTCTTTACGTCATCACGTGGTCCAAAACATGTCAGCATGGCATATTCACATTTAGGATGTTTGAATCCTTAACCTGGTAGACTTGAATTGAAACAATACTACTAGCCTATTAATTCGCTTTTCTCGGCTGAAGAAAAAAAAGCTATTCATTAAACCAAGTCTGTCTCAATCTTTTAAGTAGTAGCATTTATATTATTCTGCAAAATTACTTGCTGAACCACTCAGATAAAACAGACTTTTTTTTTTTTTAATTGATGTAGCATATATTGATTCTTGGTAAATTCTTTATCTATAAATGTCAGTCTATGAAGGCAAACTCTAGTAAAAAAGATTTTGTTTGTAACAATTTCAAATTATTGAAACGTCTGACGTTTACATAAACAGGCCTGCAGATTTTCTGGGAAGATAAATTACTTTAATTTATTGGAAGATGGAAGATAAAACCCATCTTTGTTCAGTTGTACATGGCGTGCCGTGCTTTATTAATCTATGTATTCGTTTGTACATAAAAATGCCGTGATAAATGTATTTTAGTCTATCATGTTCAATAAAAACAAACCCGCTCAGTCCGGTTCGTGAACGAATCATTTTTGTGAACCGGTTCAAATGACTCATTCAAAAAAGGTTCGATTCAAAAGAACGATTCGTTCACGATTCGGACATTACTGTCCTCCAACTCTAAACCCGCTCAGGACTGAGCAACGCTCGCCGAGCAGCGGATATGTGCCCGGTCTCAACAACTGTTTTAATCGTTTCTGCGGACGCTATGCACGCAGCTTCGCATTACTGACAAGCTGATAACGCATGCTAAAGGAGCTCCTCAGTTCACGAACCGTAACATGTAACAGAATACTCGCTGGTCCCGGTTTGTGAGGCAAGAGTGAAGAGCAATCAATCACCGGACACCTCCACCGTTATTCGGTGTGTGTACAGTACAGTGAGCGCTGCTGAGGCAGGAGAACCGCTGCTCTAATGCTTTCCTGATCACACCGACTCAGCGCTGCTATTTTTCGACCAAACAACAGATCAGGTTTTATAGCGGAACAAGATGTTGCAAGTGTTGTTTTGTGGCGTTGTGGTCTTCCCCGGTCTCTTCTTGACTTTTAGAAAAGTGCTCCCGTCCATTTTCAAGCAGTGGACAGATGCCGACGTCGTGCTTGTCAGCGAGAGGTGAGTTTGGTGACAGTTGAGCAGTTCTGCAAGGCCAGACAGATCTTGCAGTATCATTTGCTTGTTTATTGCTGTTTAGTAGCAAAACGAGTCTCATTCTGCCTGTTTGAACGATGGAAATATAGTGTACACGTTCCGTATTATTCACACGAGACAAACTGTTTTGTTATTGTGGTCAATTTTAACAGCTTGATAGAGACAATTATACCAGCTGTTAAAATCCCACTGCAGTGTTTGCATCTTGGGGCATCGCTGTCCCAGGGACCCCCAAACAGTCAGTCAGTCAGTCAGTCAGTCAGTTAGTCAGTCAATCAGTCAACCTAGGGGCCCTAATATAGAAAAAGCTATATTTTCACAGCACAGTAGCTTTTTAAACAATATTTAGAAACGTTATTATTATTGTTCCCTTGTACAATTTTTATCAGGCCATGTGCATTTATTTTGAGACCTATCTGTCCAGGACCTTCTAGGACCCCATGGGTCTGCGTGTACCTTGGCCTTGTAACACTCAGTAGACAGATTGATTTAGTTTAATGTTGTGGCTTGTGTGTTTAGGGGCACAGTTATGTTTATAATCGGTTCTGTTCATGTTATCCTATGATATATTCAGCTGATCTCATGACCTTAATCACTCCCTCATTAATTCAGCCATGGGCAGTCCACGGGGAATGACCATGAATTGAACAACTTTGTACAGACTTCTTCTATATTTTCACAGATTAATGTGCTAACATGCCTGGGTGAAATAGGTGTTTAATGATCTGAATTGAACCAGAAATCCAAACAAATCTGGGCAACAAACCCAGTACACAGAGTCAACCCTTAACCATTAGTGTGAGATGTTCTCAAACTTAGCATCTGCATTTTTGAAACTACTAGCCATTATTTATATTTGTAAAGGAACCTTGAGGGGAACCTTTATCTGTGGTCATCCATATATGCATGTTGATAAGCAGCTTCAGATCAGTTCTGGGTGAGTTCAGCATGAATTGTCATTGACAGGAGTTTTGTGCTCTTTCTAGCTTACACAGCCAAGCATGTATCAGATGTTATACAATAAAACAATACGTGCACTCAACTTTGAGATATTTGGGCTTCATAATTTTGATGCAGAATGCATTACATGTATTTTATCTTTTTTTGAAGCCGTTATTGGTGTGATTTGTAACCAACATGGAACAAATTTGACATCCATGGTTAAATCCATGCTAGGGTAATTTAATTTACAGTATAACTTCTTGTTCAGTTGTATTGTCTGAATTATTGTTGACATTGAAAAATGTAATTGAACCTAATCCCTCAGTTCTCAGTATGTTTCTGCTTTGATAAGGGAAATTGTTTGGCAATTTTTATTTAGCAATGGCCTTAATCCCAGCTAATGCCTTTGATTTGCTTTTTAATGTGCCACCCTTCATTTTGCAGTGTTTTGGGTTTTATGAGATAAAATTCTATCAGTGTTTGTGTTTTCTGATTGGTGTGTCTATGGAGGTCATTTGATATTATGGCTAAACTGTGTAATATTTTGTTTCAATTTTGCTTCAACCTTTCCATTGAGTTCCTGTTGTGCTAGATTCTCCCAAACCAATGCAACTGTGTCAATCATTGAAAGTCAAACACCAAAAAAAGTTGCTGTATCAGCATGAGATTATGTTACAGCAGAGTCTAGGCCTCCTGATTCAGAATTGGTTCTTCACGTTCCTTCCCTTCCAAGAAAACCAACATATGGATGGACTCAGCACAAAGGTTACAGAAAGAGGCTATTTTTAGATTCAATATATTTTTGCAGACAGTTTGAGGAAGCTAAGATAAAAAAAGCTAGGATCAATCAATACCCAATCCATGACAAAAAAGAACAGCTGCATCACCGAAGGAGTTTGTTCTCTGCCCTCGTGGGTCAGAAAAATAATAGATTGCATAAAATTGAGTGTTGGCCTGGAGTGTCGTGTTTCTTGAGATGTTGTTCTCTTATTAAGAGTTATTGATTAACCAACATTATCCAGTGGATGCTGAATAGTTGGTGAGGGATAGTGTGATAGCAACAAGGCGTACTGCGTGGTTAACATAAGATAGATACATGGACGTGGATTGATGGAGGGGTAGTTGATCTTTGATCTTGAGGCTCAGACTGCTGTTGATGGCGGTTAGAGGATGTGCTGAAGGCACCTAGACTGCAGTGAAGAGGATGAAGGCTGCTAGAGGAGTGATAATAAAGACTCTGGACTTTTACACAGAAGTGTTGATTCAATCTGTGTGTTTGTACATGTTATAATGAGGCAACCAGTCTGAATCACTGAATCACTAATGGTTATTTATCACTCTCTCTGGCAATCCAGACTGTAATGAAGCCAGCTTGTTGGTTTACATTTCCATCATTTTAAAGGGGTCATGAACTGGGAAATCAAAATTCCCTTGATCTTTTGCCATATAAGAGGTCATTGTTCTATAAAAACATCCTGTAAGTTTCAGAACTCCAAATTTGATATTGAAGCCAGTCTGCCAAAACAACAGGTTGTGGAATGTGCCACTTTATGATGTAATAGTGTGGCTAAACCCCACCTTTGCAGAAGAAGATCAACACCTGCTCCTACATCACTGCCTATTTAGCCCCGCCCATCGATTCATGCATGTAGTGTAAATAACAAGAGAGGCTAATGCAGGTTTACGTAGAAACCAAACGATAAAGAGACTCAGAATTCAACAAGATGCAGATTCATTCACAAACAAGGCACAATTCAGTGCAGGATTTTCAGAAAGATTAAAAATAACTAAAAGACGATGCTGTGCCGACTATATTGGATCCGACGGTAATGTCGCACTACAACAGTGTGAGTAACTGTTTACTATAACTGTTTATTATGTGGTCACACACTATTGCTTTGTCTGTTGTTACAGATAGTTTGATATGTACTGAGTATTTATGCGTTTTTAACCTAAATCCCAGCAGCATCCATCTATGAAGGGTGTAGGCTGTCAAACATACACAACCAATCATAGCAGTAGGCGTTTACTTCCGAGGCTTCAATCCACCACGCCTATTCAAACAGAGCGTTCTGATGCGGGGGTCACAACAGTACAGAAAATAGCCAATTACTTCTAAATTATAATGTTTTTTGATGTAAAAATCTTCACAACAATATAAGTGGACCTCAAGGAACAGTACAAAATAATAAAAAAGGCAGTTCATGACCCCTTTAAAGGGGTCATAGGATGCTACATGCACTTTTACAAGTTGTGCGTCTATGTTCGCGCGAATCATTCATGATCCAGCCTCATCTACAGAAGAAGTGAGTATAATGTTTTGTAATGAATCTTTGCAAATTGCCTTTCCTAATAATATGCTAATTAGCAAGTTTCACGATGAATGCGGCTAAAGTAAACAGTCTCTCTGAGAGCAGCTAGGAAGAGAGGGGCGGGGTCAGCACATTAACATTTAAAGGAAAGTGCTACAAAAACGTCTTGATCTGAAAAGGTGTTTTTTAGACTACCATTGAGAAATTTTAACCAAACTATGTTACAGACTTTTCAATAAGACCCTAAAGAATCATATCAACTTGTGGAAAATGGGCATCCTATGACCCCTTTAAGTGTCAGAAACATAATGTAACATCAACAGATTTTCTGTGACCGCATTGGGTAAGAATAAGAAAAAAAGAGCACAGTTTATGAGCATGTAACTTTTAACAGAACCTTGTAAAAGCAGGCCTAAAATGTCCATTATCTCCTAATGTAACCAATATCTTGACACATGATAACATTTAATGTACCTCTGAAAAACAATAAGACTCTGTGAATTTATTTGACGAGTGTTTTTTTTTTAATTTTATGATATAATACTTTTATTCATCAAGGATGCATGCAATTAACAAAACTGACAATTCAGACAATTCAAAACATTCTATTCATCAAAGAATTCTGAAAAAAAAAATTTATTACTTCTTTCCACAAAACTATTAATCAGCAAAAATGTTTTCAACATTAATAATATTTGTAGAGCAGCAAATCAACATATTAGAATGATTTCTGAAGGATCATGTGACACTGAAGTCTGGAGTAATGATGCTGAAAATTCAGCTTTGCCATCACAGGAATAAATGACATTTTATATTAAATTTATTAAAATATAAAACAGTTATTTTAAATTGTAATAATATTTCACAATATTACTGTTTTATTGTATTTTGTATCAAATAAATGCAGCCTATGTGAAGAGACTTCTTTCAAAAACCTTAACAAATCCTAAAATGTTTGAACGTTAGTATTTTTTTCTTCTTCTTCATATTTTCCATTAAAACTGGAAGTCTAGACAGGACATATTGAAGGGTGTTCGTCTCAGAATTTTAACTGGAAATGTGTATGCTAACTGAAACTGTCTCTAGCAAGACTTGATTGGATTAACAATGCAAACATGATTTTTAGATATTTAACCACAGGGGTGCCCTGCATCTGGAAGGAGACAACCCCTGCTTTTGGAGATTTTTGTTCCAACTCTAATCAAACACAGCTGAACCACAGCTGGTTTAGGGTTTCACTTTAAAATGTCACACTCTAAAAAATGCTGGGTTGTTTCAACCCAACTTTTGGTCAGATATGGACTAACCCAACTTTTGGGTTAAAAATATAATAAAAAATGTTTTTTAACCCAGCAGCTGGGTTAGTCCATCTTTGACCCAAAGATGGGTTGAAACAACCCAGCATTTTTTAGAGTGCAGACAGACATGTTGTAGCTGGCTTGAAATCAACGTCCGTATAAAGAGGAGACAGATCACTAGAAAAATAAGTGAAAGGAATTGCAATGCTCAAAGGCCACTGCATTGCTGCCTAATCAGTCAGTGGCTTAACAGACATTGTTTTTGTATGAAGGTAAACCAGGTTTGACTTTTTGGCATGGCCTTTATATTCCATATATATCCCTACAGTGAGCAGGGGTTTAGTTTTTTTCCTGTTAGTAACAAAGAGGTAGAGTCAGTAAGCAAATATGGCAGATTTCAAATGGGAAACCCATTGGGGGTCCTGTAGTGAAACAAGTGCCTTTGAAATGAATGGTAATGCTAATGGATAGCTATGTATAAGAGATCTATTTAAGTATTATAGATCTCCTTCTTCCTACCTCTGGATACTGACTGATAAGGCAGCATTTTATGGTTTCACACACAGCTTATGTGGTGGCTATATGAAAGGAAGTCCTGCTTTCATTTATTGTGAAAGGCATTGCCTGACCTTTTTGCCTTTAACGCAGGGTTATTGTTGTTAACTGAAACTAAAACCATAAAAAACATTTATTGAACATTACTTGAAATAAACATGAACTGAAATAAAATATAATATAAACATATTATTTCAACTTTATAGTTGCAAAAACAACATTTCTCATTTTTATTTAGTTTAATACTAAAAATAACTAAAACTAAATAAAGTAAAACTAAAGACTAAAGCTTAAAACAACATATTTACTAAACAAAAACGAATAAAATTGACAATGACCAAAATTTATAAAACTTTAACTGAAATTAAATTGAAAACAGAAAATATAAAAATAAAATGTAATACAAAAAATATATATTTTTAAGTTAATAAAGCTTATTGGAGTATATTTTAAAAGAAAAGACTATTTTAGTTTTTCTACCTAAAAATGTAATGTTTAATTCAATGTGCTAATTCAGTTTAATTCAGTTTGTGAAATTTACTAACACTTTCTAAAGGAAAAATGTTTCACCGCTATTTGTTTTTAAGTGCACTAAAACGCTGCATTAAAGGAGCATGCTTTAGTCGGACCAAAATACAAATATTTAGCGTGGTGTGAAAAACAGAAACATTTAGAATATGGTTGTGAGATTTTGTTGGTGTTTGACATGCTGTATGTTTTTGAAATGTAAGCTTGGCAAACAGTTTTAACGGTTTTGGTCATTCAAGTAGACAGGAGCTGACTAGAAAATACATGCCCGTGGGCTTTACCCAGAAATCCACAGAGTAAATCAATTTGCTTCAAAAGTGCTTGTGTTGTAACAAAGTTGTGCTAAGTTAGACCTTGATCACGAGGAGGATTGAGCACTCGTTTACTACTTTTTATCTGTGTATGATATTTAGACACATAAGAAAGTATGTCATAAGAGCCACCCCCAAAGCTACACAAAAGAAGCATTTTCTTCTTCTCCCTTTTTGCTTTCTTTCTGAGCCTGTTGTAAAAAAAAGTGAGAGAGAGAGGGGGATACAAAGAGTGGATTGTGTGAAATGGGTCTTGTGACCGTATTCAGGCAGCAAGGCTCCAAGGATGGAGGGATGTGGGGAGCAGAGCTCTCTGTGTGTGTGTATGTGGAGGGGAGCGCTTATTTACTGGCCAACTCAGGCGTAAGCTGTCAGGCCCAGGTCATGTGACCGCTGTTGTCATGACGAGCAAGCGTCATCCCATGTACAATGCTCAGCCGTGCAGTTCACCAGACAGTCAGAGGCTTAGACAGAGCTCTACACTAAACTTCATTCTGCTTTCACAGCATAATGTGACTAATATATTGGGCTTCATAATGACTGCAATACACTGAAAAAACAAACACACACACACACACACACATATATATATATATATATATATATATATATTAGTGCTGTCAATCGATTAAAAAAATAACGAATTAATCGCATATATATTAGTGCTGTCAATCGATTAAAAAAAATAACTAATTAATCGCATAGTTGTCTGAAATCAATCGTGATTAATCGTGATTAATCCCACTTAATATTTGTTTAATGACATCTTTTTTTATGACTGAAGGTGAGTATCACTGATACCACTGATGTCTCTAGGAATTTTATTTTATTTTTTGCATGTGCTGATTTAAGGCAGCTTTAATCGCCTTTTTGGTAACTTCATGACTTAACTGATGGCATAACTATGACATTGCATGCTCGTAGTTTCTTTCGTGCTTTAATATTAAATGATACAGGCTACAGCGCGCAATCGTGATTAATTGCGATTAATCCCACCTAACATTAAAGTTTTTAAATATACTTTTATATTGCAATAATTTCACATTCAGTCTTCAAATCAAGGTAGAAACAACATAAGGACAGTATATTTTTAATATTTGTTTAATGACATCTTTTTTTATGATTGAAGGTATCACTGATGTTTCTAGGAAATTGTTTTTCTTTCCCCAATATTTAACTATTGACTCCAGCCATTCAACATTACAGTATAATTGAGAGCTATCAATCATAACATTTATTAAACTTTAAAATATAACTTCTAATTTAAGTGAACTTAAAACAATCTTTACATAAACTCATTATAATAAATGTCATATTTAGCTACCTGTGCCCTTCAGCAAGAAAATTAAATATACAGAAACTGATGAAGTGATCAAACACTAAATTCTAAATGAAATAAAGATGAATCCTTAAAGCTACAAAAGTTATTGATTTCCTCTTTTGTTCTTTTTGTTCTTGGATGAACAGACATCACAGCAGCTGGGTTATTAGGTTATATTGGTTGCTTTAAGAGCTGAACATGACGCGGATCTGACACGCATCATAGTTTCTCACAACTCTTTACCTTTTCTGACCCACTTCAGCTCACTTCAAGTCTCTGCTAGTGAGCTGATGTGTTGAATCGGGTGTGTTAGATGAGGGAGACAGTGCTGGGATGCTCCAGGACAGTTTGGAAAACCACTGCATTTCAGAGACATGTTCTTAAATGTGACCCATACCAAATAATACATATACATGCACAGTTTTAAGGCAGCTTTAATTGCCTTTTTGGTAACTTCATGACTTAACTGACGACATAACTGCGACATTGCATGCTTGTAGTTTCTTTCGCGATTTGATATGAAATGATACTAAAGCGCGAG
>NW_015540884.1:371122-399296 GCF_001515605.1 Sinocyclocheilus anshuiensis | reverse complement strand
ACATCTGAGCCGCTGAAGACGAAGTGGATTACATTTGTTTCTGAAGGGAATGCACCCCCGATCTACATAAACTATGTTCGCGCGAATCATTCATGATCCAGCCAGCCTCATCTACAGAAGAAGTGAATATAATGTTTTGTAATGAATTTTGCAAATCGCCTTTCCTAATAATGTGCTAATTAGCAAGTTTCACGATGAATGCAGCTAAAGTAAACAGTCTCTCTGAGAGCAGCTCGGAAGAGAGGGGCAGGGTCAGCAGAGCTCATTAACATTTAAAGGAAAATGCTACAAAAACGGCTTGATCTGAAAAGAGCTGTTTTTGACAGGGTAAAAGTGTTTTTTACACTACCATTGAGAAATTTTAACCAAACTATGTTACAGACTTTTCATTAAGACCCTAAAGAATCATATCAACTTGTGGAAAATGGGCATCCTATGACCGCTTTAATATTAAATGATACAGGCTACAGTGCGCACCACTGCATTTGCGCGTGCAATTAAAAAGCATGTGCTACGAGCACAGTATAATGGCTGACAGGACAGGAAAATTCGTTTTTACCGACAAATGGCCTGACAACATCTCATCTGACCGCAATTCACTGTTGTGAGGCCCAGACCAGTCAGGGTGCCCATGCTGACCCCTGTCCACCGCCGAAAAGTGCCAACAGTGGGCACGTGAGCATCAGAACTGGACCACAGAGCAATGGAAGAAGGTGGCCTGGTCTGATGAATCACATTTTCTTTTACATCACGTGGATGGCCGGGTGTGTGTGCGTCGGTTACCTGAGGAACACATGGCACCAGGATGCACTATGGGAAAAAGGCAAGCCGGCAGAGGCAGTGTGATGCTTTGGGCAATGTTCTGCTGGGAAACCTTGGGTCCTGCCATCCATGTGGATGTTACTTTGGCACGTACCACCTACCTAAGCATTGTAGCAGACCATTTACATGTACTCCCTTTCATGGAAATGGTATTCCCTGGTGACTGTGGCCTCTTTCAGCAGGATAATGCGCCCTGCCACGAAGCAAAAATGGTTCAGGAATGGTTTGAGGAGCACAAGAAGTTTGAGGGGTTGACTTGGTTGACTTGATTGAAATAGATCTCAATCCGATTGAGCGTCTGTGTGATGTGCTGAACAAGCAAGTCCGATCCATGGAGGCCCCACCTCGCAACTTACAGGACTTAAAGGATCTGCTGCTAACATCTAGGTGCCCGATACCACAGCACACCTTCAGGGGTCTAGTGGAGTCCATGCCTCGATGGGTCAGGGCTGTTTTGGCAGCAAAAGGGGGACCAACACAATATTAGGAAGGTGGTCATAATGTTATGCCTGATCGGTGTATATGTGTATACAGTGGGTATAGAAAAGAATCACCCCTCTTTAAAATAATCACATTTTGTTGCTTTTGCTAGATTTGGTTGAACCACCTTTTGCTTTAATTACAGCCTTTGGTCTGTTGAGATATGTCTCTACTAACTTGCACATATACACTTTGCAATATTTGCCCACTCTTCTTTGCAGAACTGCTCAAGTTCAGTTCAATTTGATGGTGACTGTTTGTGGACTGCAGTTTTTAATTCATTATTTTCTTTTCTATACCCACTGTATGCATGTGTGTATATATATATATATACATTCTTAGCCAGTAGCCTATGTTTGGGTAGTTAAAATTACTTTTTTTTTATGATTTAGGGTTAGGGTTAGGGCTTTTTTTGTTCAAGTATTAAATTATATATTTTTTGAAGTTGTAAATAAAACAAATATTATTGGAGTATGTGTTACAAGGAAATGCTATTTCAGTATTTCTATTTACAAATTTCACATTTAATGTAATGTATTACTTGCTGTTTCTTTGTAATTATACCCATATATAAATGCTTAGTCAACAAATAAGTTATCCATTATATTTTTATCAACATCCAAGTTATTACTATATTATATTATAAATTATGTTATATTGTATTATAATATATTAGAAAGCATGTTGATGAAATAAAACTTTTAGTAAAATTATTTACATTGTATGATGATTAGCACATCAATTTAATCACAATAAGCCTCATATATAATTGCTTAATGAAAAAAGCACCCAAATGAGGATAATTCAAAGACATTACATTATTGTGGAAGTGGTTTTAGAGGTCACATTATTGTTATATAGTCATTTTTTCCCCAGTAAAAGTATGTAAATGTAACATTTACAGTACCTCAGAAGCAAATTTATCTTGTTGTCAGACAATATAATTTGAATATAATGTGTAATTTATTCCATTTCCATTTGTAATCTCCAAATTGAACATATTTAAACTTCACAAAATGTTGGTTGAATGGAAGAAAATAAGCTACAGTTTTATTCAAAATGAAGCAATCTTTTGCACTTTTGCTTCTCGGGTAGTTTTTTTCTGGTTTATTTAAACAGGACGGATACAAAAACAAGGTACTGGTGAAGAATAGGATGCCGTATAGGACTGTTGTATCTGTTCAGTCATCTTTAACCAGCTTATTAATTCCTGTTCACCAGTATACTGGACAAGCATCTTCAGAGTACAGACTAACACACCATTAGTCAGCATGGAAAGAAATATCATGTGACCTCTGACTATTATTAATGAATCAAGCTCAAATATTTGCCTGGGTTACTGTCTGTCTGAATGTGCTTTATCTGCTCACATAGACTGTCATCACATTAGTGAATGGTGACCATTTGGTAAATGAGTGTCCTGTCGTGATAGTGTCCTGTAATCGTAACCCCTCTGTGGTTCCTGGGTCATTTTTGTTTTCTGTCATCTGTTGTGGATCAGTGTGTAGAAAAAAAAACATGTCGAGGTATAGCAGAAACACAAACAGTTTAACGTTATCTGTGGTGGACGGCTTTCAGGCCTGGCTGACTCTAACATTTAACCTCATTAACACGGTAGCTACACAGAGCACTGTCGCGTAACTCAGGCATGGACGTCAGGTCACGATTGTCACCCTTCCCTGATGAACAGAGGAGCTCAGATCAACAAAAATCCATATAGACTTTTGAAATGAAGACTTGCGTTAGAATATTCTGTCCACACATCAATATAATTAAAGTACTGGGGCTGTAAAGCTCCAAAATGATAAAAAGTGGTCCATATGATTTGTGCAAGAGTTTTAAAGTCAAATGATAGGTTTGAGTGAAGAACAGACTGAAATGTAAGTTATACACTGAAAATGTTGTCATCCACTAACTTTCCTTGACATGGCATTTAGTTCAAAGTCACTGGTATATGCTTTAAAGTAACCTTATAAAGAATAGTGATTTTTTTACATTACATGAAAACTAAAGTATCTTTTATGTAGGGATGCACCGAAATGAAAATTCTTGGCCGAAGCCGAAACCGAACAAAATTAAACACTGGGCCGAATACCGAACACGGTTTTTCGAGTTTTTTTCCCCCATATATTTTGCCAAATTTTTTTTTTCAACATTGCATAAATTAAAAAGCCAAAATGTGCTTTTTACTGTTTTGTCTTGCTTTTCAAAGAAAAAAAATCAATTACAAAACAACAATTTAAAAATATTTAACACTGAACATTTTTAACATTCTAGCAGACAATATACCAACAAAGCACAATTTAACTTAAAATTAATAAGTTAGTAAAATAATCATTTTTGGCCATCAGACCCCCTTCTTGAATCAGGGATGTATTTTTATTTTTTATTTTTTTTACACTGTACAATTAAAAGCAGCCTTGCTGTTTAACATTCTAGCAGACACTATACCAACAAAGCACAATTTAACTTAAAATTAATAAGTTAGTAAAATAATCATTTTTGGCCATCAGACCCCCTTCTTGAATCAGGGATGTATTTTTATTTTTTATTTTTTTTACACTGTACAATTAAAAGCAGCCTTGCTGAGAAGAGACTTCGTTTAAAACATTAGAAAATATTACAGATCCTAATTTGAACACTATGTGTGAATGTTATAATGTATTAAAACAGAGCTGTTGTAATAATTATCATTATTATTGTCTTACTTTTTATTTTATTTTAAAGAACAACAGTAAAATTACAATACTAACATTTATGAATGTTGATAAGAGTTCAACTTTTATTTTGGCGGAAACGCGCAGGAAGACCTCAATGCTTATTTTTGTTGAAAACAGATTTATAAATGAGTCTCATTACGAATACGTCGTATGTATCGCACTGTCACATGCCTTGTAAAAATTCATCAAAATGTGACTGAGCAACTGAAGACTGTATCAGAGCAGATTTTCCTCGCGCTTTGGACTTTGAACCCTGGTTAACAAGCAGATCTGCTGCGAGTTCGTGCAGCGCTGTCAGAATACATGCAAATGCGCGTGTGTATTAGAAAACATAACGTTCTGCAGTTTATTTACTAATTGTTTAAGGCCATTTCGCAATTTCAATCATCATACAGTAACCAGCAACAATCACCCCTTCCTCTTCTCATTGAAGACATGCGATGCAGTCCTAAACAGTCTCTCGCTGTCGGTGCTTGTAATGATTTTTGCGTCTTTATCCTACAGTTTAAATGCTTCCACACTGCTGACGTGTGTGCTGCATAATAAAGAGTGTGCTCCTCTCACTCTGCGCTGGTTGCTATTTGATCGCGTCATATCATTGTTCGGTACAATTTTTTCGGTCTTTTCGCTTATTCTTTAAGCTTTGTTTTGCTATTTTCGGCCGAATAATTTCGGTTGCCGAACATTCGGTGCATCCCTACTTTTATGTTGTCTACAGTTTCTAGGGTGAACATATCTAAATGAATAAAATAATAAAGTATGCAAACCGGCATGAATTTGTCTTCTCTTTCTCTTGAAGGCTGGTGTCATCCATTCACGCTGCTATGGCCACCACAGCTGGCATCATCGTGGTGTCCTCGTGCAAAGGCAATGTGATTATGGACCGGTAAGTTAGCCAACCCTTGCCACACCTTTCACAGTGCATGAGAAGCTTTTCTGCAGTAAAGGATCATATTGTCATTGCAAGTAGCCTAGGTATAAAGGTAATGATAAAATGGATCCAGATCCATCCAAGCCTGATACTGATTGGTCAACAACATAGTGTTCCAGTCATGCTAGAAAACACCCGTACACCTATGGTGTATATGATTGTACCTATAATAGAAATAAAGTGCCTGTCAGTCACTATTTTTTTCAGCAACCAATTACAATTCAATTCTACACTATTGTTCAGAAGTTTAGGGTTAGTAGTTTTATTTAACAAAGAGGCATTAAATTGATGACAGTAAAAGTCACAAAGTGACAAAAAAGTATATTTCAAATAAATGCTGTTCTCTTGAATTTTCTATTCATCAAAGAATCCTGGGAAAATGTGTCACGGTTTCCACAAAAATATTACGCAGCACAAGTGTTTTCAACATTGATAATAATAAGAAATGTTTCTTGAGCAGCAAATCAGCATATTAGAATGATTTCTGAAGGATCACGTGGCTCTGAAGACTGGAGTAATGATGCTGAAAACTCAGCTTTGCCATCACAGGAATAAATTACATTTTAAAATATATATTAAAATAGAAAACACTTCTTTTAAATTGCAATAATGACTCATAATATTACAGTGATTGCTGTATTTTTGATCATATAAATGTTTCAAACTTAAGAGTTCATTCTGTTCTCATAAATTAGGAAAATAAAGCATTACATTACAAAATAGGAAATCAGCTTGAATCCACTTGCTGTTAAGCATCACTACAGATAAACAGTTAGTACAACAGTTTAATCTTCAAAAGTGGTGCAATGCCGCTTTAAGAAGGAGGTCCATTAGACCAGACCCTACCTGCCCATGCCTTTCTTCATCTCAGTGGCCAATCACAACAGCCTCGGGGTAACAGTGCTTACCTCTGTTCCTACACCACATCTGCTGACCCCTTTGGCTCCACCCCCACCCCAAGGACACAGGGAGGAGGAGATTAGGTACACAGAGTTTCAGGGCAACAGCTGTTACTTTCCTTTGTGCCCTTCCCTGGCACTAGACTGACACCTGCAATTTCAGCCTCTGCCACCTGTTTATGTGGGGCGGGTGAAATGTTTGTGGCATAACAGGGTAATCCACAGAAGGCACTTGCCAGTCAGGCCTAGAGAAACCTCCCAACCTCTCTGTTAATCCCCCAAAGGCTTAATACTTGGCTTGAGCACATGCGCAGCCATGATCCTGAGTGACAAGGAGCATCCAATGACACTGAGTGTTAAAGGCATAGTTCACTCAAAAATTACAATTCTGTCATCATTTACTCACCCAGATATTTCACAGGACGTCCCAGCTGCTGTTTTCCACACAATGGAAGTGGATGGGGATCAGGGGATGCTAGCTTAAATACCTGCTATGCAGGTTTTTGCTATGGTTACCTTTCACTTTAATTATATAGAAAAGGGCAGCTTAGCCATTTTGATAAATAACTCTTTTTGTTTTCCACACATGAGTCCTACAACAAAAACAGCAATAACAACAAACTAGATTTACACATTGTTTTAAAGCTTGTGGTCAGTAAGATTTTTGAATGTTTTTGAAAGAAGTGTCTTATGCTCACCAAGGCTGATCAAAAATACAGTAAAAAAGGAATATAGTGAAATATAATTTAAATTTAAAATATTTGGTTTCTATTTTAATATATTTTAAAATGTAATTTATTATTTTTTTACGGTGGCCGAGAAGTGCAAAGCAGATCACAATTCTGAAAACAAAATAACAAATTACAAACGCAAATGCAAGTCTACATTTCAGAACAACAACAATTCAGAAAACATTATAACAAGTCAGAAAACACAATGACAAATTCGAAAACAAAATAACAAGTCAGAAAACACAACGACAAATCAGACAAACCGGAAAAGGTAGGTATAGTTTGAGACAGCGCCATTGGTCTGGGATTACTCACCGCTGACTGGACGAGACATCTGTCAATCAACGTATACAGGGAAGAACCAGCCAAAGAACAGCAGAGTCGTGGTAGAAAGTTCAGAGATGGTATTAAAGTAGCTCAGTTTAAATGTATTGTATGAATTGCCCTTACTCTGGAATAAAAAATACGGGGTGTCTATTTACATTTAGTTAAAACTGTCTGTAAATCATCAGCTTCAGTGGCGCAGATGGATAAGTGCGTGCCCTTGACGCACTTATCCATCTGCGCCACTGGAGCTGATGATTTACAGCCACTTTAACTAAATTTAAATAGACATCCCGTATTTTTTCAGAGTTTATTTATTCCAGAGTAAGGGCAATTCATACAATACATTTAAACTGAGCTACTTTAATACCATCTCCGAACTTTCTACCACGACTCTGCTGTTCTTCGGCTGGTTCTTCCTGTATAAGTTGATTGACAGATGTCTCGTCCAGTCAGCGGTGAGTAATCCCAAACCAATGGCACTGTCTCAAACTATACCTACCTTTTCCGGTTTGTCTGATTTGTCGTTGTGTTTTCTGATTTGTTAATTTGTTTTCGGATTTGTCGTTGTGTTTTCTGACTTGTTATTTTGTTTTCGAATTTGTCATTGTGTTTTCTGACTTGTTATAATGTTTTCTGAATTGTTGTTGTGCTTTCGGAATTGTTATTTTGTTTTTTAGACTTGCATTTGCGTTTGTAATTTGTTATTTTGTTTTCAGAATTGTGATCTGCTTTGCACTTCTCGGCCACCGTATTTTTTGGCTGAATTTTCAGCAGCCATTACTCCAGTCTTCAAGATTCTTCAGAAATCATTCTAATATGCTGATTTGGTGTTCAAGAAACTTGTCTTAGTATTAGCAATGCTGAAAATAGTTGCACTGTTTAATAAAAAGTATTAATTTCTTAAAACAAAAAAAACAAAAAAAAAGGAAAAAGGCAAAAAGGAAGTGGATGTTGATTTATTTTGAAGAAAGAATACAAAAACCACCATAAAAATATAATTAACAAATTGTGCATTATATTCCAAGTCTTCTGAAGCCTGTATGCATACTGTTCACTGAAGGCCCAGGCCTTCATGTACCTATTTTTTTATTTATTTGTGCATATGAAAGATAAGTTCTTGAGAAAAATCATGTGAATCTTATATTTACCATATAATTGATGTATATCTTGTGTGTGGCGTGTATGAAGAGTATTGAGATGTTCCAGGTCAGTGTAGCTGTAAGCTATGTGGTAATTAAACAATTCAGCACTAATCACACATGCAGAGTCTGTGGAGCAGTGTGATTTTGCTGTAGGTTATGTGATACATACACACGCACATACGTTTGCTTAGCTAACAAAAATGAGTGTATACCTTAGACATCTATTGTTCTTATATAAAGTTAATAACAAATAATGACAAATGACCCCAAAAAGAATGATGCATATTTAATGTCTTAACTTTTACAACTGAGGATCTCCCCAAAGAGACATTTTCTGGAAACATATGTGCTGTTTCTGCCTCTTGTCTTTTATGTCCTAATGTAATGTTAATATTTTATCCATTTATTCATAGATTTGTAAATATAATTCATCATACCATATAGTAAATGTATGATATAAAATTTACTATGGACTACTTCTGTAGCCTAGACATTAAAAATTGCTACTAGCGCATAATGAATAATAGTGATAAACAAACATGACACATTTTAGCTGCACCCTATAAAATACACGTCTGTTAAAGTTGTTTGTTTGTCTACTGCAATCCACAGCCGGATAAAGACTCTTTTAGCTGTAAAATCTATTATAATTTTTTTATGTTGCAGTTATATTTTAATAAAGGACTTTTAATGTAATGTCCAGCCCCACATGAGTGCTTTAGCGCTCTTGTTTCTCACTGGTGTGCTTTGCTAAGCTATTCGACTTTTAGAATCATATCTAAGGACCATAATAAACCATATAGAAACACTCTTACAGGTACAACCGATCAGAACATGTTCACGAACTGCATAGCAACACCCTGACAGTGACAACCACCCACAAGAAATGCAGCAAAAAAACAACACGCTAAACAACTAGTTAGCATACTAGTGTTCAAAAATTTGGGCTCGGTAAGATTTAAAAAAATGTTTTTGATAGAAGTTTCTTATGCTCACCAAGGCTGCATTTATTTGATTTGAAATACAGTAAAATATAATATTGTGAAAAAAATATTTCAATTTAAAATAACTTTTCTATTTTAATATATTTAAAATTGAATTTATTCATGTGATGGCAAAGCTGAATTTTTAATCATTACCCCAGTCTTCGGTGTCACATGATCCTTCAGAAATCATTCTGATTTGATGCTCAAGAAACATTTCTAAGTATTATCAGTGTTGAAAATGGTTGTGCTGCTTAATATTTTTGTGGAATATGTTTTTTATTTCTTTCAAACAATAAAATAAAAATCAGATAATAAAAAAATAAGATACAAACTTTTATAATACTTTTTTTTTTTTTAATTACAAAGGTATTTTTTTTTACAAGATGGGAATGAGTATTTTTGTAAACTGTCTGAAATCACTCCACACATGATTTGTTCACCTGTTCTGTTCATCTTCTGTTCCAGACACTGGCTGGCCACCTCTTTTGTCATTTGGTATGGCGTTCCCTACATGTCATACGACATCTTCGCCATGTACCTCAGCCATTACTATCGCTTCCGGGTCAAAGGTCACAAGGACTATAAAAGCCACTCTCTACGAACCGTCAACTCATTTGTGAGGAAAGAGTTCCTGCTGGTGCTCCATCACATTGCACTACTCACCATCCTACTGCCTGTGACTCTGGTGAGAGAGAAAGAGAGAGGACAGATGTATAGGATGAGTGATATGACAGCCAATAATATGATGGGAAGAGAATAATGGGCCTTCTCAAATAACCACCTCCACCTATAGCCAGGACCAAATGGGAGGGAATGTAAAAAGGGGGAAGCAGTGCTTTTCTGTCCGTTAAGTACCTGATTCATGAGAAACAACTACCTTAATAGCAGCTGTTACACTGCCAGAGAACATGCAGTGGGACAGACACACACACACACACACACACAGGTGGGAAACCTGGTCTTTTGTTTGGTGTCTCTGGGCTGTCAATGGTGATATGAGATCACTTTACCCACGCTTCCATTATTCACACACAGCTGCTACTCAGATACCACCTCACACACGCTGCTTTGTGCTCCTGTTCCTCAAAATGACCCACGAAACATAGTCACAAACACAAAGAGATTTTGACATGCATGGAAGAGAGAGACGAAGCCCCAGACCACCACAGCAAAACATCTGGCTGTCCAGTGGGTTATACAAGATAGATAACATTTCACAAATTTATGAAATGTACATTATTTAATACATTACCCTACAGTAATGTTTAGTAGGGCATTTTGCATGGGAAAAGAGGATATATAGACAAATAAAGTATAGGTAAATATTATAGAAACCATAGACTCAGTTTGCAAATCCCCCCAAACAGAGTGGTTTAGTTTACACTGCAGGTTAGCTGGAAGGGTTCAGATGGCTGTTCTGACTGGTCGCTCTTATCTTGTTACATTTATACACACATTACACACCTTTGATCCACCATATCCACTGCTGTGTATCATATCACATATATGTGGACCATTCACAAAACTAGTCATAGAGTAATTCCTACACATCATCTGGGTCTTTAGAAACACCATTCTGTACATCTCGTCTAGTGTATTTTTTATTTTTTTGCTCATGAAGGTCTGTTTCACTTGTTTGTCTTGTAATCTACAACTTGATTGTAGCTTTAATTGAACTGTTCTGCGTTGTGATGTAAAGTACCAGATTTGTCACTAGAGCTGTAAATATTTTCTTTGACAACGATTAATTTAGATTACCATTGTTTATTATTAAGTGTAATGATTTATGATTGAATCTAAAATATAATAATAATTTAGATCTTTTTATTGGCTTATTTTGATTTTTATTATATATTTTTAGGATATTTTTAGGAAGTATATTGGGTATCTGTGTTTGGGGGAATTTTACTGAAAAAAAGATGAAGAATTTTATTTTGGAAAAAAGGCAATATACTACCGTTCAAAAATTTGGGGTCAGTAAAATGTTTTTTGATGTTTTAATTTTCATTATTAATCTTCAAAAAATTGTCTACAATAATACTAAGCACACACAGTTTTCAAATTGTATAATAAGAAGTTATTTATAATAATAATAATAATAAAGCATTTCTTGAGCACCAAATCAGCATATTAGAATGATTTCTGAAGGATCATGTGAAACTAAAGACTGGAGCAACGACTGCTCAAAATGACAGCTTTGCCATCACAGAAATGCATTTAATTTTAAAATATATTAAATTAGAAAACGGTTATATGGAATTGTAATAATATTTTAAAATTGTTACTGTAGTTTTGATCGAATAAATGCTGCTTTCAAAAATGTTTTAAAAACATTAAAAACATCTCACCGACCTCAATTTGAACGGTAGTGTACATTGGGTTTTATTGTAGTAATTATCAGTTATTAAATTCCATAATCTGTTCATTCCATAGACTGATGGATTGCATATTTACACCCTTATTGTTCACACTGGAAGAATGTGTGTGTGCATGTTTGTGCTGACTGTGTTTTTTTGGTCTCTCTGTGCACATCAGTTCTTCAGGAAGGATCAGGGTGATTACTTCATTGGCTGCCTCTTCCTCACAGAGCTCAGCACTCCTTTTGTTTCACTGGGTAAAATCCTCATTCAGGTAACACATGACTGTGTATTTTATTCAGCAGTCTTTCATAGTGCTGTTCCTGCCAGCTTGGGAGAGGAGCTGCCAGTCAACACTTTTCCTGTTTCCTTTAGTCATGATAAATGTGTTAGTTAAATACAGAGATGGAGGTCTGTCAGAGTACCAAACAATCCAAGCATTCAGTGTGCCTGCTTTAAAGTGAAAATCCATAAAATCTATCGCTAATACTTGCTTATCTTTCTGCTGCTGTTTTCCCACCAAAAATGGTCCCATTTTTGATGACAGTCTTGGAACATTTTGATTGGACAAAGTGTTAATAATAATAATAATAATGAATAATTTGACATTTTTTAATGTATAGCACACTGGGACATTGCAAAATGCCAATCCTCTCAATTTTTAAATAGAAATCTTTTTTGATATTGTAATTTATTTACTGTCACTCACTGAAAAAAATACCCCAAACTTCTGAATGGCAGTATGTGATAGGAACATAACATCACTTATTTTCCATTCTCTGTACTTTTCCAAATAACTCTTTTTGTACTGAGTATTGGTTTCTGCTTATTTGGAGTGATTTAAAGGGTTAGTTCACCCAAAAATCCAGATTTGTCACTAGAGCTGTAAATATTTTCTTTGACAACGATTAATTTAGATTACCATTGTTTATTATTAAGTGTAATGATTTATGATTGAATCTAAAATATAATAATAATTTAGATCTTTTTATTGGCTTATTTTGATTTTTATTATATATTTTTAGGATATTTTTAGGAAGTATATTGGGTATCTGTGTTTGGGGGAATTTTACTGAAAAAAAGATGAAGAATTTTATTTTGGAAAAAAGGCAATATACTACCGTTCAAAAATTTGGGGTCAGTAAAATGTTTTTTGATGTTTTAATTTTCATTATTAATCTTCAAAAAATTGTCTACAATAATACTAAGCACACACAGTTTTCAAATTGTATAATAAGAAGTTATTTATAATAATAATAATAATAAAGCATTTCTTGAGCACCAAATCAGCATATTAGAATGATTTCTGAAGGATCATGTGAAACTAAAGACTGGAGCAACGACTGCTCAAAATGACAGCTTTGCCATCACAGAAATGCATTTAATTTTAAAATATATTAAATTAGAAAACGGTTATATGGAATTGTAATAATATTTTAAAATTGTTACTGTAGTTTTGATCGAATAAATGCTGCTTTCAAAAATGTTTTAAAAACATTAAAAACATCTCACCGACCTCAATTTGAACGGTAGTGTACATTGGGTTTTATTGTAGTAATTATCAGTTATTAAATTCCATAATCTGTTCATTCCATAGACTGATGGATTGCATATTTACACCCTTATTGTTCACACTGGAAGAATGTGTGTGTGCATGTTTGTGCTGACTGTGTTTTTTTGGTCTCTCTGTGCACATCAGTTCTTCAGGAAGGATCAGGGTGATTACTTCATTGGCTGCCTCTTCCTCACAGAGCTCAGCACTCCTTTTGTTTCACTGGGTAAAATCCTCATTCAGGTAACACATGACTGTGTATTTTATTCAGCAGTCTTTCATAGTGCTGTTCCTGCCAGCTTGGGAGAGGAGCTGCCAGTCAACACTTTTCCTGTTTCCTTTAGTCATGATAAATGTGTTAGTTAAATACAGAGATGGAGGTCTGTCAGAGTACCAAACAATCCAAGCGCCTGCTTTACCTGCTTTAAAGTGAAAATCCATAAAATCTATCGCTAATACTTGCTTATCTTTCTGCTGCACCAAAAATGCCAAAAATGGTCACATCTTGAATGACAATCCTGGAACATTTTGATTGGAGAAAGTGATAATAATAATGAATAATTTGACATTTTTTAATGTATAGCACACTGGGACATTGCAAAATGCCAATCCTCTCAATTTTTAAATAGAAATCTTTTTTGATATTGTAATTTATTTACAGACACCTGTCCACACAATCTGTATCTTCCATTCCAACCTCTCCCACCACCATGGGCAAGACCAAAGAGCTGTCAAAGGATGTCAGAGACAAGATTGTAGATCTGCACAAGGCTGGAATGGCCTACAAGACCATCAGCAAGAAGCTTGGTGAGAAGGTGCGCCACGCGGATACGCTGTTTTCGTTCACATCAAATCACAACAACGTAGGAAACAGATCCGGCGTGACGCAGCTGCAGCATACGCAGCATACGCTGTTTACGTCCAGCGGATATTCTCCAAAATGGCACTAGGGTGATGCGGAGGGTTGAATAAAGATGCGGAGGAGACGAATTGTTGAATAAAGTCTTTTTTTTTTTTTCCCCGCACAAAAAGTATTCTCGTAACTTCGTATAATTGCAGATGAAACACTGATTTTACAGATCTCCTTGCTACATTTCTGGACATGGGAACATTTCAGTTGTGTTGCTGTCTATGCAGTGTCAGACAGTTCTCAGATTCCATCAAAAATATCTTAATTTGTGTTCCGAAGATGAACAAAGGTCTTACGGGTTTGAAACGACACGAAGGTGAGTAATTAATGACAGAATTTTCATTTTTGGGTGAACTAACCCTTTAAGTGAAATTGCTTTCAGACATGTATCTCTTATATGCCTCCACATGCCTCCTTTTGGTAGTCTTGGGTATTGCATTTTAAAGCAGCCCCAGCATCTGTAGTTGCTGATACTTTGACATACGATACTTTGTTAAAGTATCAGCAACTACAGATACTGTAGTTTACCTGGACTTTCAATGGAGTGACCGAAAAACATCTTAATTTGTTTCTCAAAGATTAACCAAAGTCTTGTGGATTTAAAACAAAATGGGTTTGAGTAAATGTTGACAGAATTGTAATTTTTGGATGAACTATCTCTTTAATGTTTTGCCCCCATCTTCTAATCTTCCTTTCCTCTTCCTCTCATTCTTCTGTGTTGACTGTCTCTTCCTGTAGCTGGGAATGCAGGACTGCTGGCTGCACAAGGTTAATGGTGGCATGGTGCTGCTGAGTTTCTTCATGTGCCGCATTGCACTCTTTCCCTACATGTACTGGGCCTACGGCTCCCACTACGGCATCCCGCTCTACAGCGTTCCCTTCCATCTGCCGCTCTCCACCAAACTGGGCAGCCTCTGCATCCTGGCACCGCAGGTCTACTGGTTCATCCTCCTCTGCCGTAAAGGCTTCCGACTCTACAAGCGGCAGCGGGATGCGCAAAACCAGGCCTCTCCGCTGTCCTCGCCCGAGCCGGTCTCAGATATCTCCAAGGCTGATTAGTGAAGGTCTGTCTTTATCTAGAACAAACAATCAACCGACATCACAGCTAAAGGCTACGGCACTGCATCTACTACTGTTACAGTACAACCAAGACTTCATGTTAGAAACATCCTTATTACTCCTCTTCACTTTACTTCATTCCACGCGCACACTTACATTTACACACGGGGCCGTAACAATGCCACCACACTGGATTTACTACAGTGACTTCTAAGGAGCATCTTTTAGGTCAGTTATCGAGGGCCGTAACCCTCTTTTCTTTCTCTGATTGGAGTATCTGTTACAGTTTGGACTGGTGTCTTTGAATGTCATTGGAATTATCTGTTACTTTTGTTTTTTTTGGTTTTGTCCTATGTGAAATGCTGTCCCTGTATACTTGAAGTACAAAAATACACTGGTTTAAACTAGGGAATTTATTATGCGTGTGGCACAGCCATCATGATAAATTCATTGGATTAAACCCCAGTATTTCAGATCACATCCCACTCAGCACAAAGCTCCGATCACATGGTAAGCATTTCCATGGCTGCAGTGCTGCTGTTCTTGTTTACAGCTCATTAGAGTTCTGTGTGTTTGCACACACACTGCCCTGCTGTGACTGTTTACACTTCTCTACCACACACCACCCTTTTCGCTCTGAAGGCTGCTAATGAATTCTGCTTCGCTTTGTTCACCTTTTGAGCATCCAAAGTCCTCCCATCCACATGAGGGCAGTAGAGAGTCGGTCCTTATGTTTATATGGCATAGACAAGATTCAAGTCTATAGGGGGATGAGGTCTTTGCAGGGTACAAAGAGCGAGCACATAATGCTTGGCATATCTTTTAGGCCACATGATCTCCAGGCAGTAGTCAAAGCAATAACACGGGGCTTCAGAGCAATGGATTGTGGGTAGGTGGATAGCCCATGTGAACACATGGGTAAAGATAGAAAAGTTGCATGACAGCCTACTCTGAAAACTAATCTTTATATATCTAAAGTATGTAATACTGGGTTCCTACAGTCTTGAGAAGAAGGAAAACGTCAGGGAATTATACATTTGAGATTGAGATGTGTGGAAAAAGTCATAAGAAGTTTTTAAAATTCATCATGTCTCTAGTCAGTACAATTTTTGTTGCTCTTTGGCTGAATATTTTTTGGCTAGATGTCATTTTTTTATGATTACTATGGCTAGTAAACAATTTCTAGAAAATTGTATCCAGAAAAGACGCTGGAATTCAATGGTCAAAAGGTTTGGGATCCCTGGTAATGGTGTTTGTGAGTTTGAAGTGTGAAATGCTCTTGACGCGGGCATGAATTTTTATCTTTCTGTTAACTGAGCCTACAGTTTGAGTTGTAAATACATTCTATTTAATTCTACATTGATGAATATTGCAGTATAAAAGGGTGATTTGCTGTTGCCTAGGGTCATTTTTAGGGATAATCTGTGTAAGTGCTTGTGTAAGTGTAGGCTTAGCAAGGAACTCAGAAGCCTTTGTTTCAGGGCTTTTAACACAACCTGCAGCATCTTTCATAATACATTTAGTGAATGCTGGATGTCGTATGAATGCAATTCGTTTTTTTTTTTTTAACAGTGACTTCCAGATTCCATTAAGCACTTTCAGAAGTGCAGAACTGTCAGATTAAAATGTTGCTCTGTTCGTACCCATGCACTCTTATTTAGTGTTACTGAGACAAACTGGACCTAAAGTTTGCCTTTAGCAAATGTGTGTGTGTGTGTGTGTGTGTGTGTGTGTGTGAGAGAGACAGAGAGAAGACTTATAAAACAGTGTGTATAAGCTCCCAGCTCACTCTCGGGGTGAACGGGGTCTTTGCTGGCCTGAAAGAGAGAGAATGTGTGTTTTGCTCTCCCTTTCTAAAGCTTTAGTACTTTTCAAAACTAACTATGCAGTCTTTCAAGCTGCTGCTTATTGTCTATGGCAACACTATGATTTCCTTAGTTTTGTTGAAGTGGGATGCATTTGGCAGATGAGTTAGCCATATTAATCATAATGCATGTTATTTCTGATATTTTTGTTGTTGTTGTATTTTTTGTTGATGCTTTTCTCCATTGTTTTAGGGCTGCACGATTATGACAAAAATCATAATTGTCGATTATTCCCTGAAATCGTAATTGCGATTATTAATTATGATTATCACAATTTACATTGAATGATGTTTATACCATTGTTTGATGCAACTGCATGCCGTATTTTTATATGAAAATAAACAAGCTGAAAACACTCTTAACTGAAAAACCTTTAGTGCTTTTCTATAGTATTAAGCCTCAAATGTCAACTATACATCGTATTGGTTTCTTCTTTAAATTATAAAAAAAGTAAAAATATGAATGGTATAATGTTATACTAAAACTAAAACAATGGAAAAACCCTTAAGATAACATGTAGAACGAAAAAAACATATCTTAATCGTGCAGAATAACATAAGTGGACTTTGACAGTTAAAGGGGCCATATGATGCTTTTTTAAAGATCATTATTTTGTGTTAATTGCTGCTTTAAACGATTATGTAATTGTGGCATCCATAATTGTAATTGCGATTAGAAATTCGATTAATTGTGCAGCCCTACATTGTTTACTGATGTCTGTTACTACAACCAACATTATTTTCTCTCATTTTTCACTCTTTCATTTATAGGTTAGACAGGTCTCCATAAGACATATCAATAATATAACAAATACACTATCCCCCGGTTTGACAGACAAGGCTTAAGCCTAGTCCCAGACTAAAACGCATGTCTGGGCTGTTTTAACTAAAAGAAACTTGCACTGACTGATCTTAAAATCTGTCAGTGCCATTGATTTGTCTCTAGATGCACATCAGTAGTGTTTTTATCTAAGGCACATTTTTAAAAGCTACTTAAATGTCCTAATTGAACTATGGCCTGAAACTATGGTTTAACCTAAGCCCTGTCTGTAAAACCAGGCCTATATGACTGAAAGCCAAAAGCATTTAATATATAATATATATGGGCATTAATACGGTGTTTGTCATTCCTTTGCTGCTTTAACGTCTTTCATTCTTCCCAAACTGTCGCACAAGTTAGAAGCACACATTTATGTTAAATGTCACTTAAATTAAGGGGCCTAGCATTAACTATAAAGGGATGTGTATTGTAAATCCATGATATATGAACAGGTTTATATCCAGAAGTTTCAAAAGCATTGAAAATTACCATAAATCATTACATTTAGTCTTATTTATGCCATGCGCGAACTTGCAGTGCATGATGCTGATAATCATATTTTTTTTGGAAAAAAATCATTCAATTATTCAGTAATACAAGTCTAGTGTCTTCAAGGCCTCCTCTTTCAGCTCAGGGTTTGATAAAGATGTTATCATTTATCAATTATTATTTAGAGATGAAAGATGAGGCTGTGATTTACAAAAAGACACAACATTTCTAATTGAAAATAGCTAGAACAGTTTTGGGTTTGGTAGACCAAAGACTCTTAGGCACTTTTTAAAGACAAGTAACATGTAGTGAAACTTTCATTGCCTTTCCCTCACTTGCCATCCACAGAGGCTCAGATCTATACAGGACTGGCTGTGCTTATGGCTCAGGCGTCAGTTAGTCTCTGGCAGCAAAAAGACTGGAATTTTTCTCACTGGAATATTTGGCTGAGTTTATGTTGTTTTACTGAAAATTACAAACTGGGTGAATCTGATTAAAACATGTCCAGATCTTATTTCACCGCAACATCTGTAACAAAGTAAATAAAAAATAAATAACATCAAGCCAATTTTCTTTCTAAAGTCAGCTTTAAGAAAGCATGAGTTTTTTTTTCAGTGGTGATGAAAAATTCATGTTTAATTGTCATAATAATTAAACAAAATAAGGCTTGAAATGGATTTTCTTAAATATTAAATATATGACTTGGGCATGTTTTTAACAGGTTTTGTGAGAAGGACTGAAGTGGAGGAATAAGAGATGTAGATGTTCAGGATTGTTATCAGCTGCTCAGATTTTTAATACATATCAAAACTAGACTAGGCTGGTTTGATGGGTGCTTTGTTTGGAGCTTTATAGTGATGGTTGTAACAGGAATGGATGAAGGCAAATATATGCAGAAAAGTCTTGAGGATAGAAAATTAAGCTATAATAAATATGATGATATCTATAAAAGTTTTGTTTTACCCCCAAATCATGCGTTGTCTGGATTATCGTAAATACAGTGCCTTGTATTAAAGTTGTGAGTGATATTGATACAAGCTCAGTGCACAGCAGCCCTGGGCGGTGGTGTTTTAGGTTGTGGCCATCTCTGCTCACTTTTTTTTTTTTAATGTTCAAATACATTACACAAAACTAAGATAAACCTTTGTATCACAGTGTAATGTACACATTAATTCTTTATGCTAGTAGGTTTGATTTCAGTGTATAATTTGAATAAATTGTTACAGCTAACGTCCTTTAAACATGCTTCTAAGTCTTAAAATCGTTTTCTGTATGCTTGCTGTGTTGTCTTTATATTTGCAATCTTGAAACTAATTTAAAGGAAATCTAAAGGTCTGTAATGTTACCCAGTTTTCTGAACGGCATCCTTTCCTCATAAAACAGACACGATTGGACAATGTGGGCTTAATCTTAGGTCAGTTTAAATCTGTGTTACTCGTCTAGATTTTTGCATGGTCCAAAAAAGCTTTAACAAAATGTACACATAAGATTCCAACTTGGTTGCATCTCCAAACTCAATTCAGCATATTAACTCTTGTTTAGAGGCCAGTGGGAAAGGAACCTTTTCAGAGAACTGGGAAGTAGCCAGAAAGCATGTTTGCATTATCGGTTTCCTGGTGAGGAAAACGCACTTCCTTGCCATGTCAGCTTGACCTCGAAGCATGAATCCATTTAGATTTCCTAATGCACAACCTTTAGCACTCCCTGCCTCTTATTTTTGATAACATTTTGATTTTCACACATATAATGTATCAGATTTCATATATTTAGGTTTCTGTTTGTTTGTTTGTTTGTAGAATGACATTTCAAGAACTCTCCTTTTTTGAAAGGGGCTTCAGAGTGAAACTAATATAAACACTTGATTGAGCTTAATTTCTGGAAACTTGTAAATCCAAACACTACTTTGGAAGAAAATAAATCTGATTTGGTGAATTCTTTTAAACTGAGTAGTGTGTGTGTCAATATTTCACTGGAACACTACTAGGGTACATAACATAATAAAGGTGACAAGTGTGAACAAATATGAAGATTTTATGCCCCATTACACCCTGATCTTCAGTAAATACTTAATACCACTCTTTATTTTTTCCACAGACAAGGTGTACTACTATACATTTGATCTCATTTAGCTCAGTGCATCAGCCAGCACAAAGCATGACATTTTAGACACAATTATGTACAAATATTGGAGGTTTTTAGGTGGTCTGAGACAGAATGATCAAGACACCCCTCAGAATAAACAAAACTTATACAAAACTTCTGCTTGAGTTTGGTGTCCTATTGGTCCACAACCGAATCTCTTCCGGAAGGATGGAACGCCTCTTGATTGCTGGGATAGAAGAAGATTGCACAGTGTCCCCCGTGATAATGTCTTCCATTATACTGTGAGGAACTCACAACAGTACACGGTAACAGTCCAGAAGCTGGTGTTCATCGGAGATAGTATTCAATAGCAGCAGAGAAAGCAGCAAAACCTCCACAGCCCAGAACTCCAGCTTTAAGACCAGCTAGTGAAGAGAGGAACAGCTTATTCATATAGTCCAGATAACAATAATAAAATAAAATGACCACACATTTAAATCCTTTCTATTCTTTAACCCCAAACTGAAAAATGACTTGCCTCTGAATCCAATGGCTCCTCCTGTAACACAGCCACTATACACTGCATTTTTTCCAGTCAGATTTCCCACGATGCTAGAAAAGAGAAAACCATTCATCAGATGGAGGATCAGTACTGACAAATAGGCCATTTAAAAATCTTTGCAAAACATCCTTCAAGGAATGGATGAGTAGGAAGACTGTTCCAACACAGAACCACTAGGTGGAGCCATTAATCCATATAAAAAAATGCATATGTGAGTAGTAAGTTTAATTTTCATAATTTCAGTAAATTAGTCAAACGTGTTTAAAATCCTATACTATAGTAATTCATAGAGTCTACATCAGTATAAAATTATGATGACTCGTTCATTTAAGTTGATGGATGGTTAGAATATAAACACTGTGGGTGCATCTCAATACTCAAATAAATCCTCGCTCCTCCAGCCCATGACCCAGAGTTGGCCTTTTTGAAAGACATCTGAATTCTCTAATTACACTGTGAGGAACGAGGAGTGAGGAAGCTTCCAGAGGAGTTATAAGTGAGGATACACAGGTGCATCCTATGTGGTAGTGTTTCTTGTTGAAAAACATATGTTTAACATATTTCTACAGGGCATCCTGCTTTATTCATATTTATTATGAATTTCCCTTGAGTGCAGCTGATGACGACGCTTGAGTGATCAAGAATATTCCAATAAACAAATTAGTTTTCCTTCAATTCCTCCATCCTCTTTTTCTTTCCTCATATCCTAAGGGGGTGGGAGCTAAGACTCAAGGAAAGAAAACGAGGATGTACAAATAAGAAAAAAGAAGCACCCTGCAAAACAATAATCAGTGGTAGTTTAAATATGCATTGCATTGTGGGAAAACTTCACTAAATAAAATCTAATTGTTTTTGCTATCAGCTATCCATAAATACATACATTTGTGTTTATTTGACTAGAGAAAAAAATAGATGACACAATGAAAGGTCAAAATAGGGCAAAGGGCACTTACTGATTCTATGAGACACTCCGTGCATGAAAACATAGCACCCACAATAGCAAAGTTTTTAGCATATGACATTCCTCTCTGTCCCATGTCTCTCAGCACCTCTCTTGCTGTGGGGGTCCTTAGGGGGTCTTTGGGATCAAGCCCGACGTTGGAGTCAATACCGGCTGTGAAGACACCAAAAGCACCTCCCAACACAAACCCTGCAGGGGAGAGAAACGCTGCATTAGAGCTGTTGCATAGCTGATGATTATGAATTAAATATACATTGATCATGGGAATATCTCCTCGTTACAAAACCTCTAACATCTGACTGTCTGTCAGTGAATTACCTCCGACACATGCTATGAGTGATTTAAACGCGCAGCTCTCCATTCCCCTCTCGATCATCTTCTGCTCCTCTGTTTTCTGAGGACTCGGTAAAGCACCCATGACAGTCGGATTCAAGTCTTTGATTGGCCTTTTGTCACCCATAAGGTGATCCAGAATAAGACTATACTGTAGTGGAACATTTTCCGCTGCTGAAACAGTTGCCAGTTGACCCGTAGTAACTGAGACTGAGGCATCCATGCTCTTTGCGGGCGCAGCCATGTTGAAAGCGTGTTGTATCAGATCAGCCACAGAGGCGATAAACAAGAGCACATTCGTCAGTATTCTTCTTCTTATTGTTTTATGGCGGTTGACAAGCCAACTTATGGTGTATCACCGCCACCAGCTGGACTGGAGTGTGAAGCATTAACGGGAAAGAGGGAGAAAAAAAAATAATATCCATAAATAAATAAATAAACCAACCGGTAGTATTATTATGACATTTAAATTCTAATTTCTAATCCTGCTATCTTCAGATAACTAAGAATTTCTCTCATAATACTTGTCTGTCCTGAGGCACAACTTAAAAGATTTTAAATAGTGAAATTAATGTCTCCTATGTTTCTCAGTTTCTTAAATAACTCCTCTCTTTCTTTGGTATATACTGCACAATGTAGAAGTACATGCTCAATAGTCTCTGCTTCACTGCATGTAGTACATAATCCTGACTGATGTTTCCCTATTGTGAATAATGAATGATTTAAACCAGAATGTCCTATTCGAAGTCGAGTAATTATTATGTCTTCTTTTCTATTGTTAAAGCATACTCTCCCTTTGCCAACTTGTTTTTGGATATTGTATAGGTTCGTCGATATTCAATAGTAAAACAGTCAAATAACAGAAATAACCTTGTTTAGTTATAACGTCCCTTAAATACTTATAATTTTATTTTATATGTGATAAAATTATAAGTATTTACGCCACAAATATGTAGTACACATTTCTAACAATAATAATTGGTTCTGCAGATTCGACAGAAAGGGAGGTGACCTTTGCTTTAGCTGCAGTCCACCTGCTATCACGACTGTCCTGTGACGTTGAGAATGTTTTATATAAGGATAAAGCCCCGTTCACACCAAGAACGATAACTATAAAGACAACGATATTAGCGTCCACACCAGCGAACGATATCGTCTGTTTATTCTAAGCGCACGTGTCTGCCGCTTTAAATTCTTGAGCTCGTTACAGCAGGATGGATTCTGATTGTCAGTGTTTTATCATTCATCAGCTGGAAAAAAATCGGTTTGAAAGTGATCACAACGATATCGTTCCTCTGTATCGTTATCGTTATAGTTGTGGTGTGAACTATGCTATTCTTTAATATTGAGAACGATTTTTAGAACTATATCTTTATCGTTATCTTTATAGTTATCGTTCTTGGTGTGAACGGGGCTTAATACGAGTTTTTTGTGTGTGTTTTGAATCCCAATATTATATTACAATATACAATATTATATTAGTACAATATTATTATCTTGAATAAACAAAGATATGTAAATTGTTCCTGACTCTCTCAAGTAGCTTAAATACAAATATAAATCTTAAAATCTAATATAATACACGGATATATAAAAAAATGTTATTTTTCTTAAATTTGCGCAGGTAAATAATACAGCTACGCCAACTACAATACCCAGCGTGCCCCTCGTTCACTGCGCCAAAATGCCGCGCGCTCCGCCTAGCGGAGGAGTTGGGTTTGGCGCTCGAGCGTCAGTCGGTAACCGGCAGCGACGCGCCTCGGTGTCAGGGAACAGGTGAGTCTCAAGCCCAATTTATCATTGTTTTTCTCGTCTCGAAGATCCTGTTGTCACGATAGCGATTCCGTTTAATACATTTTATCACGTGAAGGAATCATTCACAGTCGTCGCTGGGACAAACACTGTACTTACCCGCACTTTTATCAACGGATGTTGACTGTCGTGTTGCGCGCGAGAGTCTGAGCTACTGTTTTTAACGGTGACCGCTGGCTGACTGATGCGCTTCCTCACCGGCCCTTTACTCTGATGAGGATAGCAACTCAAAGCTCACGTTTCTTTTATTCTATTTTCATTAACGTTATATCGCGCGATGTCTTCTTTGGAGAGCGGCACAGGCACAGTCCGTGGAGAGATAACAGTTACTGCAGTAACGAGAGCTCCGAGACACCAGTCACTGCGGAGAGGCTTCGACACGATTTGGCATGTCGTCTTTCATTTACGTAATTATCACGTAATATCTATCTATCTGTCTGTCTGTCTGTATGTCTAGTTTGAGAATTGTTTTACTTTCAGGGTTGTGAACTTTGCAGTTATTTTCGGGATTTCGAAAGCAGGTCGCGCGCAACCGAACTGCCAACAAAAAACTTTTAAGCAAAACATTTTTTGTTGTATAACGTTCATGTGTTATGTAAACGTGTTTCACAGCGGGAAATAATGACTTGCCTGTGTTTTCTCGAAGTTGTCCGATACGGATAATGCTACGAGCAAATAATAATTCGGGCCCATTCAAATGACCAGAAATCGTTGGAGCGGCGAAGCGTTGGTTGCTAGGGCAACAGGCGAAACGACTGACGTTCGCGAGCGTTTGTGTTGCGTTTACGCTTTGGCTAACTTGTGTGGTTAATGAAATGTTGTTTCAACACATTTGAAACCTGTACATATTTATATGTTGAAAATTCAAATATGATTTCTGTTGAAAATACATAGAATTTAGTCGTATTGTGTTTAGTTGTGTGTTTTGGAGCACCTCCAAGTCTTCTCAGCATTTGTTCTTTTTAGTATTGTGCAGCGGTAGCAAAAGTTCTTGTTTTTACTATGGGCGTCTGTGAGAAGTTACTTTCTGAATTTTAATAGATCCCTAAAGGCTTATTAAGTGCTCACAAACATTATGATATGACCACAAAGCTGCATTTTACATCTGGTACATATTCTCATTAACAGAGCAGTCAAAAACATTAAAACAGACTGAAAGGCATCATTATGGGATTGTAAAGCACCTGGTTCATGGTACTGTCATGTGCGCATCTTAACGGTGTAACTGAATACCGTTGGTTATTTTATAGCCATATTGATTAGTTTAGGGTGGTTCCTTATGGTTGAAACTATGGAAGTGCATTTCCACCATGGGGGAAAAAAAATGTAAATTGTGACTTTGTTTCTCACAATTCTTTTTTCTCATATAAACACAGAATTGCGAGATATAAACTCACAGTTCTGAGAAAAAAGTCAGAATTGCGAGATATAACCTTTTTTTCTTGCAATTCCAAGTTTATATCTCACAATTTTTTCTTCTGAATCCTGAGTTTACATCTTGTAATTGTGACTTTTTTTCCTCACAATTCTGACTTCAGAACATCTCACAATTCTGTTTTTTTTTTTTGTTTCTGTGAAATTCTCAGAACTGCGAGGAAAAAAGTGAATTGAGAGGTAAAAAAAGTTAGCATTTTATTAAGTTAGCAATTGGCATTTTATTTTTTTTTATCCCACGGCGGAAACAAGATTCAATATGAATCATCTAATGATAACCAATGAAATAAAAAGAGAGAGCTCTGTTGGTCTGTGATACCCCCCAGCAGAAAACAAGTCATTTTTTATTCGAAAACTCTCATACTTCTTCTTTCACCAACCAAAATAAAGCTAAAAACAGCCAAAGTAAAACTTCCCTACATCACCCAGTGTCTAGCTATTTGTACGTACTTATACCCTCAAGTTTTTTTTCTGGGTAAACAATCATAGGAAATAGCAAGTGTGTCTCTGGGATAGACAGCCAAGCTGTCTAGAACACACTGTCCTAGATAGAGCTCTCTGCATTTCTACAAGTCCATACTGCAGCAATCTGATCAGAATAAAACTCCTGCTGTCTCAAAAGATAAGGGTTAAATGTCTGTTGCTTTTTATAATATATTGTAGAGTGTTTGTGAGAGATGCTGGAATTTGTGAGCTCATACAAGCAGTTAAGACTAGGGCTGTCGCGATAACCGCAATATCGCAATACCGCGCTATTTGTGTATATGTGTATATGTATTTGTATGGCGATAATACCGCATACCGCGCTATTGAGCCCCTCAAAATTACCGCAAGGGAAATTCCCTCACCGCAACAGCCCTAGTTAAGACTACTTTAAACCTTTAATCCATGTGCAACTGAAGTGTTTTGAATAGTCATATATGGTACAAGAACCTTGACTGGTACTTCAGATAAAGTAAATTATTTTTTGATAATTTAAGGAAGCACTGATATACAGCCCAGCTTTTTAGTCTCATCATCCTCTTTGCTCCAACAAAAGCACACACATCAAATGAAGTCACTATAAATAGTATTTGGCCTCTGGAAAAGGAAGGTCAATTCCAGCTGTATGAGACATTTAGGAGTGGATGGTTCTGAATGGCTTTAGCAGTGTGTGACTGTGTCTGTGATAGACATACAGTAGATGAGAAGATGGGATTAATGGCCTGACTTAGTTCACCCAAAATGAAAACTGTCATCATTTACTCACCCTCATGTCGCTGAAAACCTAACACAAAAAAAAGATATTTTGACAAATTTTGGTAACTATTCCTTTAAGTAGAGGGAATTTTAAATCTTCTTTATTCCAAAACATTTAGGCACTTGTAGGGTAAATAATAATGAGAAGATCTGAATATATGATTTGGTTCTGCTCTAAAAAGTGATCAATGCACCATTAGTTCTTATGTAGCCAGCATGGTTTTGTGAGTGTGTGTAAAGTAAAGCCTAATTACTTACAGAAGGGATGTTGCTTACACAGCAGCTCAGCATCACACATCCCACCACAACACCTTATTATTTCACAGCTCTGGTCTAATCAATGGGACTATTAAAAGAGAACCAATTCAGTGGAGTTATTTAGTAAATGGGATGCTTGGCATTTTTCTGCTGTCAATTCTAAGTGACTGAAGTTTTGTCATGAGATGATTCATTAATGTGAATCTCAGCTGAATGCAAAGGAAGGTTGTGTAACCCCAATAGTCAGCCAATTTTAGTCAATTTAAGATGTAATCTGTCATTGTGTTTCAAAACTTCTTATATCGCTGCACGGACTCACTCAATTGATAGGCCTACATATTTTTTAGATATAAGATTTCTTTTTTCATTATCTATATTATTTGAAAAAAATTTTTTTTGTGGATGTCCACAACAAGATTTACTATTTTCAGAGAGTTCATTTAAATGTTCATTTGTGATTGAAATAATGTAACCGGTTGTATAAAATAGGCACAGAATAATATTGTAATAATAATGTATCACACAATAATGTATCACAACGATCACAGGACCCTGAATCTAATCACATTGTAATTGTATTGCGGCATGTTTTGACGTATCTGCAAATATCATAGCTGGCTAAGAGAATCAATAGCCCCTTTCACACATGTAATACCAGTAAATTGCCGTAAAATGACTTTACCGGTAAATGCAAAAATGCGCTGTTCACACAGGCAATGATGTTCCGTCTTTTACTGGTGAAGCACCATTCACACATTGGTTTCAAATTACTGGTAAATTCTGTGACATCATTAACCGGAAATGACCTCTAAATGGCTGCGTGTCCCGGTGTTGTGTTTGTAAACATGGAGGGGTATACGCAGTCAGTGTTTTAGTTGATGTTTTCACTTTTGTGTCAAACGTTCAAATTTATACAGCTGCTTTTGGTCTGCAGTAGGGCTGAACGATTTTGGAAAATAATCTAATTGCGATTTTTTTTACCAATATTGCGATTGCGATTTAATATGCAATTATTTTTTAAAGCTCTTTATGTTCTGTATTGTTCAACAAAGACAAGCTATAAATCATTGTATAGTATGCCCAACACACTATTAGATAGATTAAACATAAATATTCTTTTCTGTAGGCCAGGCCTATATGTTACGATGAAATTAGGTGATGCATGAATTGATATGAATGACATTTTTATTTAACAACTACAATCACAGTACATTGACTGATTTGTTGAACTTCCAACCTTGTAAGCATGTAATAATTATGTTTAAATAAGCCTGGTGTAAACATTAATATGAAAGTCAGAAACAAATCACACAAACTAAAGTAGATTGCAGAAAGTAGACTGCAGCTTTACCACACTACTTTAGGTAATTCAAAGTCACTGTAATAAACATATGTAAACATGTG
>NW_015540884.1:368777-371060 GCF_001515605.1 Sinocyclocheilus anshuiensis | reverse complement strand
CAGGCTTTCCTCCTCACCAACGACATTAAACACTGTCTACACCGGACACAAGCGGCAAAATACAGTAGAAACCATTATAATCAGTAATGCGACGCGACAAGACAAAACCCGACATTAAACTGATGTTCTTGTTCTATTTATGCCTTGTTCTATTTATGACGTACTGACACAAAGTTCAAATGATTTGCAACGGTTGCTTTGTCACGTCAGTGTAGAGCTGTTGCGGCGCGACGCGACAACTGTAGCGTCCGGTATAGACACGGTGAGTGAAGCCGAGAGCAAGATATGCCTCGTCATATTTTCTGCATTTAGCTTTTAAATGACCAGCACCTGCCTGGGTCTGTGCGACTTCATCTATGGCTTTTCTCTTCCCTTTCACAAACCGATCCATCTCCCATTCTAAGTTACGTCCTTTGGCTGTTTACCGTTTTATTTCTTTTCTTTTTCTGCTGATGGCCCGTGCTCGACTTGAAGCAGCGCTGCTTAGACCGATGGGTGTGTGTCATCAAAGTACTGCGAGAGCTATAAGAGAGCGCGGACGTCTCCTTATGCTTTCTCTCGCCGTACTTTGATGTCATACACCGATCTGATCTTCAAGTCGAACACACCTCTTTACTCTCACGTGTCACGTGACCGTGTAATCGCAGCCTCTGCGATTGAAAAATCGCGTTATTTCATATCGCGATATTATCGCAAATGCAATTAATCGTTCAGCCCTAGTCTGCAGACATCATATTAGACATCTTCAAACCGAACTACACAGCGTGGAGTAAATCTGCATCATCTGCGTCAGAATTGGCCTAGAGTAGATGTCTCACACCAGCGCATTCTGAACTTGTACATGCTCATACCAGTAATCTCGTTCTGCGTTCACACAGAGCACATTACAGGTAATTTACTGGTAATGTTACAACTTCCCATACTGGTAAATTGCCAGAATGAATTTACAGATATTTTTGAAAAGGATCTGTTCACACATGATAATTTACTAGTAATTTACCAGTAAAGACTGTATGTGTGAAAGGGGCAAATGTCAGATGTCAGTCGATGTATTGTGTGTGGGGCTGGGTGATATGGCCAAAAAAATCATATCTCCGCACTCGTTCACTGAAGTCTGTGAAGTTTAGCGGAGAATCGCATGCAGAAGGTTACTGACAGCAAAATGGAAATATTTCCATGATTTTCTAGCATTTACAGATGGAGAATATACCTGTGAAATGTAAGTTATGCACTGAGGAAAGCATCACATCTCAAACACATTAAACAGCGCATGTAGCCTCTCTGTCAGCAGCACATGTGTCTGTCAGAGCATCTGACGGGGCGAGCCGCTTTAAACTGCACGTGCTAACTATATCTTACCAGTTATTTTTAGTGGTCGACCGATATATCGCCAAGGCCGATATATCGACCGATATTTGGCATTTTTCAAATATTGGCATCGGGCGATAAGTTTTTCTGTTTGGCCAATGCGTTCGTGGCATTTTATTTTGACGGCGTGCTGGGCTTTTATTTTGACGGCGCTGAGAACGGCAGCACCTGAGCACACAGTGCTCACATTCTCCCTCTTGTTCGCTGTCGCTGTCCACGGACAGAAATCTGTCTAATAATCAGATAGAACTGTTAAACAAAGGAATTAAAATGTATACAAAAAAGTATTATAACGATTGCTTTTATATTGTTAGTAATAGAAAGGCAAACATTATAATACTTTCTTGTTTGCCGTCAGCATTCAGCAAATACGCATTTATATAATTTAAACAAATCTTTGAATGAATGACTAATGAACATCTAATTTCAAAAACCTTGCAAACTTAGTTGAATCCAGCTGTGAGATCTTATGCAGTGTGCATTTGTATCCTGCACGATCGCGTGTTCTCTGTGTGACGGTCGGTCCGTGCGAATTGAATACGGACAGGAGGAGAGTTCAGCTTCATTGAGACGCGCAATCGACGAACTTTAAACTCGTGATTTCAAATTATGCTGCGCTTCATGCTTTTGCCCAATGTCATATTCATGTCATTTTCACTGTGTGCTGTATGTAAAATGAGTGTTACCTTGGCTTTATGTGAAAAAAATGTGATTCCCAATGCACACAAACTTCCCAGAATAATACTGAGTGTCCTGTTGGTTACAGTGTTTACTTCCTTTTTAATTATATTTTTATTAAATATTTGTTTATTTGTAAAAAATACTTTGTCATTTAAAGTGTAAGCATGTTTATTTTACACATTTATTTTAATCCATTTTCAAATGATTTCAAATTTCTTAAATATTAAATAAAAT
>NW_015540884.1:360282-368717 GCF_001515605.1 Sinocyclocheilus anshuiensis | reverse complement strand
ATTTATTTATTTGTGAAAAATACTTTGTCATCTAAAGTATAAGTATGTTTATTTAACATTTATTTTTTAATCAATTTTCAAATGATTTAAAATGTCTTAAATATTAATTAAAATAAATAAAATTATATCGGCTTTATATCGGCCATCGGCCACACTGCTTTCCAAGATATCGGCATCGGCTGTCAAAAAAACAATATCGGTCGACCACTAGTTATTTTAAAGCCCTTAATATAAAGCATCTCTCATGTTTAGGACAAATTGGATTATACACTTTCCCCGCAGAAGCTCATTCTATGTCCTCTGCTATTATTCAGATGCGCTTGTATCAAACTACTGTATATCGACATAAATGGTATTGCCTCATACCATATCGCTTATAAAAAATATATTGATATATCGTACAAACTATATACCGCCCAGCCCTAATTGTGTGAAATTACACCCCTACAGTTTACTGATTTTGATAGGAAAAAAAATTAACTTAAATGATTTTAGCAAATGGCTGCAATATAACAAAGAGTGAAAAATTGAAGGGGGTCTGAATACTTTCCGTACCCACTGTACATAAGGACTATTACATGTGCATGCCCACAAAAAAGTATGTAAATTATATTTATCAAAATTAATATTAAAATTAATAATCACAATTAACAGGTTTTTCATAACTGTGCAGCCCTAAATCCTACAGTACATGTATTCTTTTCACTGAGGTCATTGCAGTATATTCAAGGATTACCTTCTTTATGAAGAATGTGATGATACCAAAACAAGGTACCTTAGTAGGCAGTGTAATTGAGGTGCCGATCTTTTTGGAAAAGCCTTTGCGTGAGATGATGCCTTAAAATGCTGTCTCCATAGGGAGCTCACCAGGTTTTGGAACACAGTTAGTGTGGTGTAAGGACTTGATGTGTAATATACTAGTCATTTGCATCTACACACACAACACATCATCAGTCACCACTGATTAAATGCCTGGCAATATCAGACAGGCATTTTAGTTTAGTTGTCAGGGAAACTGCATGCAACACGTGTCGCTGATACCTGTTAATGACATCTGCGCTTCCCTTGAGAGATATGACTAACAGTATGCCTGAAGTCAAACAAATCCATAGATTAGCCCGTCAGGTCTGAAGAGCATACTCGCTCAATATACATGTTTTGCTTGTCACGTCACACCCCATTGTCATATTCTTTGTCACACACAAATTGCTTGTCGCTGGAATCTTTATCAGCGTCACACCAGGTTAGAACATAGTGGTAGACTTCTGTGAAAACCAGGGAAGCCTGTTTTGAATTTGGAGCAAGAAACTCACTTACTTCATGACCTGTTTACAGACAGTCATTCAGGCCTCCTCCTCTGATCGTATTTTCCCCCTCTCTCTTGTTCTGTGGCTGATGTTTGGTTTGTGGGTGGATTAGTTTAGCGGGAGTACTGAGGACTGTGACTCTAACTGCAGACATAAAGACAGCAGGGCAAAAGGACATGCTCCAGTTAGTTTACCTTTGTCTCTGGATGTGTGAAACCATAGATGTTCATCCAAAGGTATTCCAATTATGATTTCTTACTTTCAAACATGTGGTGATCAACAACGCTGATGCTTTCACTGATACTTTGCTGTGGATGGTTTGCATTTTTTCAAGCACGCAAGTACACACCCTTTGCCTGCTGTCACTGACAATGATTGTAGCACCAGCCTCTACTGTGTTCTGAGTTGGCAGATGGAGGTGTGTTTTCAGCGTCTCTGACACTGCTCATTCATTCTGCTGGCTGTTCTGCTTTCAGGAAATAATAATCCATCCATACTACAGAGGAGTTTGGGATAAACGGTAACTGACCCTATTAGTGAATTTGTTTTGTAAACATGTTTGATGATGGTGATTAGGATAATGACAGCCTGTACAGTATTGTAGTTCAATGCATTTTGACTTAAGGAAACTTGAGTGTAGCTTTTTGAAGAACAGACTGATTTGTCCCAAAGTCGAATGTCTGGAAGTGCAGTTGAAATGCATTTGGCGGGTCTACATTCAGACGACAGGAATGTGTGGAGGAAATGGACTGCATACTTGTTGTGTAAATCTCAGTTAGCCTGGGCAACTGCGTGGAATGTTGATGCCACATCGTATAGTGAAATGCTAATTTCTAATTTCATACAGCCAGTCTTGAGTTTTGAAGTTCTTGACACTTGAGGACAGCAGTGCTTTTATTTTAAACTCTGCATTAGGGGTGTGCGATATATATCGTCTGCGATAATATCGTAATTGTTGTTTTAACGATGTGCGATTTGACATTATCGAGTATTTTGCAAATACCATTCAAAACATCCCTACAGAGCGCACGCATACATTACGTGAAGTCTAGACTAGTGCGTGTGCGCATTTAGTGTGTTTTCTTTCACTGCATGATTCAGTCTATTAAAATGATGAATTAAAATTCAAGACATGATGGCAGAAAATTTATATATTTATACCACTTCATATAGTTATTCAATTTCACACGAAGAGTGCCGTTTTTCTCCAAAAATTACCATGATTACAAATGTGACATTGAATTCAATAAACAATAAGTTAATTAAGAGACTTACGTTTTAGACACCATATTGCTTGTTTTTGCTCTATTTCGCCAACAAAAATCATCCCGAATACAGTCACAGTGCTGTTTTGTGTCTCTGAGCAACATGACGGTGTTTCGTTCTTGAATGAATCAACCGTTTAAATGATTCGGTTCAATCGCAATGACTCACTTATTAACAGTGATTTGCTGCCACCTGCTGGCGGTTTTAATTTCAAATTTCGGCTTTTTCTTTCTTTTGATTTTTTTCATGTTTTAAATCATTTCAAATATCAGTATTCAACGTTTTATGTTTAATATATCAAAACATTATTTATGCATTTGTAATTGCAGGTTAAATGCATTCATGTCTTGCATTAAACAAAATACATGTGTGTAAATACATCTAAATGCCACTTCAGATGCAGCTTCTGTGTTGATTTAATTTGCTTGGTAACAGCCCAAATGTCTTATTATTCTAATTCCCTGATTAAATGTAAGAATTTGACTCAAAAGATAATGGACACTTTTAGAAAAAATGGCTTTATAAAGGTAAAAATGCCCATAAAATGCAAAAATCAGTTTAAACTTATAGGAAACGATTAATTTCTATCAGTATGAACTGACCACCACACAGAATATGAAGAATATTAAAAACATTAGGAGTCAGCTGTCTTCGGCAGTCCTTAAGGTACCAGCACAATAACACACTCAGCAAAATATCGTCTAATTATCGTTATCGATAAAATCCCAGAAAATATCGAGATATAATTTTTTGTCAATATCGCACACCCCTTCTCTGCATACAATTATATTATTGCTGCTTTTGTGTTTAAAGGCATTATAATTTGGTAAATTCCTACAGAAGTGTTATAACCTGTGTAAGCAGATGAGAAATAAATGGCAATCGTAATAGTAGTGAATACATCTAATATGGAGTAGTTTATATCCTAGGTAGAAAGAACATTATCCTGCAATGACAATGTAGGATAACTGTGTTTGGCCTGTTTTCATTTTTGTTGAGTTAGAATAGACTTATTTATTATTTGTGTCGTTTGTGTGCCCAGAGTGAACTAGTTGATTGCTGCATTGAATAACACCCCCAAAAATGTCTTCTACAGATATTTTTTATCTATAATATTCTTTTTATGTTTAGTGATGATTATCATTCATGAAGATTTGTATTATATTGCTGTAGTCTTCTAGAAATCATTTAAAACACTTTGTAGCATGTAGTAGGGCTGTGCGATTAATGTGGACGCGATATTACTCTGTTCCAGAGCATATGCATGCAGTATTTCCTCTCTCAATCAGTAGAAAATATGGTTAACAACCGGTCATGCACGGAAAAAAAAATACCGTCTTGTACCGTGAAACCGGTATAATTTTGAAAAATACCGTGATATAAATTTGTGGTCATACCGCCCAGCACTAACATATTGTATAACTTTTACTGCAGTAGATACAAAAAATCAAACCAAGTGGCATCTGCAAGCAAATGATGATAGACCATGGGTGTCAAATCCTGCTGCTGGAGGGCCACTATCCTGCAGAGTGTAACTCAAAACATATTTAAACACACCTGAACCAGCTAATCAAGATCTTCAGTATTACTAGTGCTGCATCCCAGTTTGCCTACTACGTCCTTAAAGTATGTACTCTTTTGGTGAAGAAAAAGTATGCACTTCTGAGTGTGTAGTAGAAGAGTAGGCAAGCTTTGGGACATAGTATCATGTCATACAGTTGTGTGTCTTTAACGGACCACTCTGTCGCGTAGTTACATGCATCCTAGTCTCAGCGTCAGATGTCACACCCACGGACCTTTGGCTAAACTTCTGATGCATGTGGCACACAAAATTGGAAACACTTCAGGAGTTTCGAAGTTGTCATTGGATTGCTTGAAATATACAGGATTTCCGGGAGACGTGTGTGTCGCGTTCTTTAACGTTCTGCCTGGAAACAAATATGCCGTGACACCAAACCCCCTCATGGAAGAAGAAAGCCATCATGTTTACAACTGTGACAGTGAGCGCTTATCAGGATCAACTAAACACTGGATTTTCTAAAGTATGTGAAATATGTAAAGTTTGCAGCATAGACTCTTTAAAATAAGTCCAAGAGTTTTACACATTTTATTGTGGGGACATTTCCACGCCCCTAAACATGACACGACACAAAACTAAACGTGATTGGTTGCTATGGTCTCTTGGGCGGTCTTTGGCCATTCAAAGCGGTCAAGGTTCCCAGACTTTCTGCTGTCAGTCTGAAGGTCTGGCTACGCGAGACTACATGCATCCTGTCACTGTAAACTGGCCTGTCAATCATCTTGTCACAGTTAACATCCTCTACATTTAATTTAATTTAACTTCCTACCATATCGGAGAGAAAAGAAATAGCATGTTGAATCTGCCAGCCGTGGGTGTTTATGCGGAGAACTCTGCTCTTATTTTTTGCATAATGATGCATTTAAAAGTTAATAGCCTAACGGATGTTTATAAATGTTCACATAGTTGTTGCAGATGAAATAAAACACAGATAACATTAAATATTTATTTTTTACCAAGTTAAATGTGGGTTATTAGTAACTGTTATTAGTAACCCCTTTATCTAAACCTCTCTACTTAAAGGTGCTGTATGTAAGTTTTTGACTCTACTAAAGCATAAAAATACCATAATATGTTTGCAGATATTTAAGAAACATGCAAAGTTAACATACTTGTTTATCTGAAAAACAATGCTACAGTCAGTTATTCTCCTTTGAAAATGTGCTTTCCGGGCTGGAATGTCGGTCTCTGCTTTGGTTTGTGAAACCTGCCCACTGCCAGTTTACCCAATTGTATTTCGTCACCCCGGGTTGCCAGTTGACGGAAAACACAGCGTATTTCATTCCATTCATCGTCAAGTGCGCTCGTTCCTGTTGGTGTTGTCAATCTGGCAACCTGCGTGTGCGTCAAATCTGAGGAGGAGGGGCCGGGTGAAAAAAACCCTCTCCAATATTTTTAATTTAGACTGCAATACCTAGTTCAACCACCCGATGTCAATCCTACATACAGCACCTTTAACCATTTGTCATGCACATCAGCCATGTTTGTAGTTTTTTAATGTTTTTTATTCGTTTGTAAGTTCTGAACTAAATCCTTTGCCAAAGCGCAATGGATTGTGGGCAATGTTAGCCATTAGAGTGTGCACGGATCCACACTTCAAAAATCTACTTGAAATAGTAGACCATCCGGGGACTTTTGGCATAATATTTTCAACATACTATGCTTTGGGACTCACTTGTTCTAATCTCACATACTATATTCTATAATGATACATCACGATATCTGTCTATGAAAACAAAATGCCTGTGAAAAGGTTACGTGCAAGTTTTCTTTCTTTATTCAAGTCCAAACTGTTAGAAAACGGCACAGAAGTTCTGTAAATCAAATTTAACATGCTAAGGAAATTAATAATTTTATTCTTGGGCTTATTAAACGCTTACACTTTTCTTTGTGTGTAAACCAACACATTTAACTGTTTATCAACTTTATATATAGCCTATATATAAACCTGGTACATTTCAAAATTTACCTGGAGTGCTTTCTCAACCTTTCCTCTCCTCTCATCATAAAAACGTAGCCCCGCACACATGACATGCAGGGGGAAAAAAAGCCGTTCACATCGCGTCTTTTGCACGCTCAGGTTCGTTATTTCAAATGTAGACGCGCGGCAAGCACACACACACTGTACACTTCTGTGCCGCATTACGGCTCTAACGAGGTTTTGATTTGTCGTCCATGCCATAGGTGCAGATTTATGTTTCTGCCGGTCGGTGCCCACCAGAGTATGTGAGCGGAGCGGTGTAATTTTGAATGGAGGGAGGGAGATTTTTTAAAAATCGAAGCGTAGTGGTTTTCACTCGCTCCAAGAGCGCTCCACCACCGCTCCATCACAAGTACAATTCATGCCAACGGCCCGTAATATAACTGCATATTTAGCAAGAATTCACATGTTAAACATAGCCTATTTAGCTAGCTTGATAGAGATCACTTAAATCAGAAAGAATGTGAAGACTAGGATGACGGCAATGGACATGAGCGGGAAGTTCTCAAGGAATTTGCTTGTTCCTTCTAGATACTGAATATTTTCAGGTGAAAGCATGATTTAAACAGGTGCTACTCTTATTCACACGCAATCGCTTTCTCAATAATGCATTCAAACAAATGTGATCCGTAGGTAAAATAACTGACGAAAACGTACTGTTATTTTCATCACAAATATTTGCACTGCACTTTTAATGCTGACAACCATGTTATTAGCGTGCCATGTGGTAGGAAAAAAGTTTGCACATTGGTGTTCCAATAAGCCTCTTTGAAACTCTCCTGTTATTTTATTTATTTTATTTTTTCTTTTAATATATGTTATGAACAGAAGAACTGTGATATTTCAAATATACTGAAATACGTTCCTGATATCAGTGAGCGAGGAGTGGAGCGGGAAATGGTGAACCCGGAGTGGAACTGGAGCGGAGTGATTATTAAATGCTCGGAGCGCGGAGGGGAAATTGTTGCCGCTCCACTCTGCTCACATACTCTGGTGCCCACTGCCCATTGCATAACGCGCACTTGTAATATCTGAGAGAGAGGGAGAGCATCCAGTCTTGTTGACATAAAACTGGACACGCCAGCGGCGCTCTCTCTCACTCATGTAGTGAGGGAAATCCACCTGCGATCCGAGCGGAGGGGTTAGGCTACTCATGCATTCAATATGCGCTCTGCAATGATAACGTGATCGATGCCTACAGTCCACGCTAATAGCTGTTCTGGGGCAGCTTTTTAGTTCTCATCTCCATAAACATATATATAGCAGTAGAGCTAATACAGTGTCTAAAAATCTGTTTATCCTTCGGTTCCTTGTGCTTCCCCATCTTCATAGAGAACGCGGTTCATGGTTGCTCAGAGTGCTTTGGAAAGAAGGTGGAAATGGTGCGACCGCGATTTCCACGCATTTTTTTAGATGCTGGGAGCAGGGAAATCTTTATAGAGTGCCTTATTGTAGTAATATATTGTAGTAAATTGTAGTATTGTATTGTAGTAAAATATCGATATTTGGCGCCAGATATCGATTCTCGTATCGCATGGAGAAGGACAACGATATATCGCCATATCGGTATATTGTCCCACCCCTACTATTTAGGATGGATAGTATGAACATTGGGATGCAGGGTAGAACCCTCCTTTCAAGTTGGGGCTAGTTGGAACTAGTGTTGTCAAAAGACCCGGTACTTCGGTACCAAGTCGGTACTAAAAAAATGAAAACGTTACGGTACCAGGTTTGTTTTAAGTACCGGTGGTACCGAGTACCCGGTCAACCCAGTTCTTGATGCGCTATCCGAAAGGTGCGCAGATTCGCTCTCTTCATAAAAGCACTGAGACGTGGCAACATCAAAATGAGAAAACACATCAAACTAACAAAGCACTTTAAAGAATGACACCCAGATCAAATGAAAGAGTTCAAGTTGGTAAGTTTCATTTTAATTTTTAATATTTAGATCTTCTCAGTGTTTCCCAGACATTTCCCATACATACATTTGTGGCGGCCAGCCACAATATCAAAACTCACCGCCACAAATAGATTTTACAAAAAGCTTTGAATTCGTTGAATAAACATGAGCACTGCACGTGGCAAAGTTGAAACCTAGTGCAGGTGATTTTATATCACTGTATTTCTGAAGGAAACCAACTGTCAGAAAATTATGGCTGTCATTTTCATTTCATCTTGCCTGTAATGCCTGAGCAGCATTTGTGAGCGGAGCGCTTATTTGATTACAGCCGTTACCGGGGAAACCAAGCGCCTCCTGCTGGCACAGAATGAATTTGCATATATATATGCCGCCCCAAGAAAG
>NW_015540884.1:353957-360248 GCF_001515605.1 Sinocyclocheilus anshuiensis | reverse complement strand
AGCCGTTACTGGGGAAACCTCTATCTCTCCCGCTCTACAAGCGCCTCCTGCTGCCAGAGAATGAATTTGCGTATATTTGCCACCACAAATAGAGTGCAAGTCTGTGGGAAACACCGCTTCTGTTATGAATATAATTCAATATTTTAATTTGAATGTCGGATTGAAATAAACATAGCTGTTATTAGAGTAGTTAATCGTTAGCATAAGCGCGGCTAACGCTAATATAATGAACATTAGAATAAAGTTTCTTTATTAAATATTTAATGCTCCTATAACTTTTATTAGGGTTAAAAATCAGGAGGACATGATGATATTTACTATTTTTACACACCAGAGGCTTTTAAATGAATTGTGAATCTAAAATATGCGTGTTAGAGAATGTACAAATGGTTAACATTGTTTGTGTCATATCAGTCAGAAAAGCAGTTCTGGGCTTTTTTTTTTTTTTTAGCTAATGTAGTTGTTGTTCTTGGCTGAATAACTCTAGAAGGTTTTAAAAGCCATTTAAAATTAAATATGTACACAGTTTGGATTAAATGGAAGTATAGTCAAATTTTTTAATTAGCATATTTTTGTGTTTTGCTTTGGTACCGAAATTGGCACCGAGAACCGTGGATTTTCACTGGTATTGGTACCGAATACTGAAATTTTGGTACCGTGACAACACTAGTTGGAACTAAACTCTGCAGGACATGGAGCCTCAGGATTGTACATCCCTTTGTTAACTTTACTTTGATGAGACACTTTTGCAGGGGCTTTTAATCAGCTGGTGTCAAGATGATATTTAGTGCATGCATGAAGTTGACAAGCAGGAAGTATCCAAATATATTTTATCTTAAATGAAAAGATAGAAAATTCCAAGGCACTAAGTTCTTAAAGATAAAATGCCTTCAATAAATTGGGCTTATATCATTCAAATGGTTGTTGTCGGATGTGTACTACTAAGTCAATGAACAGCAGTGGTGGAAAGAGTACTGAAAAAATATACTGAAATTTACCTTAACATATTAAGTTAGAGGAAGATGCGACTGAATTGATGCTTGAATAATGCACTTCCAGCAGCCATGATAAACAGTTGGCGGTTAAAGTTTTCTATGCACAATTTAATTTGACGAAAGTCACGAGACCTATTACTCTCTATCCAATCACGTTGATGGATAAAAATAAAATTAAAATAAGCATGTAACGACCACAAACGGAGGAAAATAGCGGAGTAAAAGTACTGATACATCACTTAAAATGTACTCAAGTAAAAGTACACAATTTTTAAACTACTCAAAAAAGTACAATTACTGATAAAAACTACTTATTTACTGTAACGTGAGTATTTGTAATTTGTTACTTCACACCCCTGATGAACAGTCACGACAGCAAATTAATTTGTTTGGCTTCAAACAGTAAACTCCAATAAAGCATTATAACATATCAGAACATAGTCAAAAAAAAAAAAAGATATTTTCCCATTTTCTACATTTCTGAAGATATTTCTTAATTTGGTATTTGCATACATTTTAAGTGTGATTTAAGTGTCTATATACTTTGTAAACACAAAGCAGCATTAATGAAAATGTTATGATTGAGTTATGCATGTGAATCCTCCTGACTTCAGTGTGCGTCTAGGTCAGATGAGGTTCGTGTTTCAGAAGTAAGAAACCCTAGTGTGAGCTGTGGAGTGTTTACTCATCCAGTGCTTTGACACTACACATCCAGGAAGTTATGCTCCATAGGGACTGCAGATCTCTGAGAAAAATGAACTCTGCTGTGAATACTGCATGAGCAGTTTGACATACAGTTCATCTCTTTTTATCCCTTGTCTATTTTTATCTATGTTCTCATCCGTTTTGAATATATTGTCATATCAACAATCTCTCAGGGATCTTTCATTGAATAGTAAATGTTTCTGTTAATAAGTAATGTTTTATATGACACTATAATAAGGAAATCTCTGTAGTATTACCCTTGAGCATACTCTTGGCAAGAGAGTTATGACAAGAGAGACTATTATCCCCTTTTTGTCTTGTGCCTTGTTTGTGATATTCAGCTGAATGTTTTATTAATAAACCTTTGTCCCTTCATTATTGTGAGCTTCCCGGGCCTGAAATTCAGCATGTGTATTGCACACAATTTTAATAATTCCTGCAAAGATATTCCCACACAACTGTCAATTTCAATTTCTCGATTTTAATCTATTCTAATTTTTATGAACCAGTATCAAATATGAAGTCACAAGAATCAGTCTTTTAATCTGTGCTGTGGTGATCAGGGATGAACTGATCAGCTGCTCTGCTTTACTTCTAACAAAGTAAACATGAATAAACAATAGATACAGTTAGGGATGTAACGATTCAGTCAACTCACGATTCGATTCACGATTTTATTTAATTTTTTTACAAGATGAGATTTAAGACAAATTATAAATTAAATGTGTCCATTTATTATTGCTTGTACAAAATGCTGAACATTTCTTTGTGAAATTGAAATATAACACTATACATTTTAATCTTGATCCAAACAAAGATGCTGCATACATGCAACATGAGCAGTTTTTAATCTAAATTAAATTGTATAATTTCGAAATTTGAAGCAAAAACAGAATGGTTTGACTTCAGTTTAGTGAAATTATACATAAAAATATCTGCATGAAACAGCAGACGAGCTGAATGGCACTCTCTGCCAGCAGGTGGTGCTTAAAGCGTTTCCTTGGTCTCCGCTGTAAACAAAGCAGCGCTGCACTTATGAACTTTACTATTGACATTTGACAGGTTTTTTTTTTTTTTTTTGCAGATATGTTTTAAATAATTCAGGATCTTGCTCCACCACCTCTTAAACAATGTGTGACTTTCTGTAAGGACAATTTTAGGGAAATCAGGGCATCCGTTAGAGGTGACTGTTTTGGACAATCAGCTTTTTCAGTTAGGGCAGCAGAAAGATGGAATTCAATGCATGTTCATATTAGAAAGTGTACATCACTTAGTCATTTTAAAACGACACTCAAAATATGGCTTAAGAAAAATCAAGCAGGCCTATGTGATCACTGATATAGATTTTTTTAATGTGATTTGATATTGTAATTTGTGATATTGTCATGTGTTATTATTATTATTATTATCTTTTTTTAACAAAACAAGATTGAAGACAAATTATAAATGAAAAGATGTCCTTTTGTTATTGCTTGGACAAAATGCTGAACATTTCTTTGTGAAATTGAAATATAACACTATAATAATATACTAATATAGCACTTGCATATTATTGCTTTTTTGTTGGTTTTGATTGCTTCTGTTGTCCTCATTTGTAAGTCGCTTTGGATAAGAGTGTCTGCTAAATGACAAAATTTTAATATAATGTAAATGTAAATAACAAAACTAAATTGAAATTTTAAAACAAGCCCCAAATCAAATAAATAAGTAACACAAATAAAATAAATCTCTTCATATAAACAAACTAAGGCTTTGTCTGTGCTCTTTCCATTTAAAATGAGAGGCAACCACTGCATTTTAATCATGATCCAAACAAAGATGCTGCATACATGCAACATGAGCAGTTTTTAATCTAAATTAAATTGTATAATTTCGAAATTTGAAGCAAAAACAGAATGGTTTGACTTCAGTTTAGTGAAATTATACATAAAAATATCTGCATGAAACAGCAGACGAGCTGAATGGCACTCTCTGCCAGCAGGTGGTGCTTAAAGCGTTTCCTTGGTCTCCGCTGTAAACAAAGCAGCGCTGCACTTATGAACTTTAATATGCATTGTACAGAGGCAAGATGAATAGAAAAAATACCATCTAAACTTTTCTAAAGACAGTAAGTTCCCCTCAGACATGCATCCATATAAACTCCTACTCCTAAATGAATCGCGATTTGTTTAGCATCTCAACCGATTTGAATCGTCACATATTTGAATCGATTTTCAACCTGCTCGCGGTTAATCATTACATCCCTAGATACAGTACATGTCAGTCAGTGTTTCAAGTGCAGAAAGACCTAGAGGTCTGACCCGACCCAACCGGCACTGTTAAATTTAGAGCCCGAACCCGAAATCGTTTTTTCACAACGAATAGCCAAACTTTTTAATTATGCTGTATTTCAGGATTGCATGCAACAGTCAGTAGGCTAAACAAATACATGTAAAGAAACAGACTCATCAAGGCTCACGGCCAGTTTAGCACACAAGGCACACAAGTAAACTGTAAGTTTTCCTAATTGCTGTATCGCAATCATTGCTCACAACTTGCTAGCTAATGTGCCGTGCCGTGTTGTGACAGAGAGACTGCTAGATCAGGCACAAGAGCAAAACAAGTTTCGCTTTAAATATATCCTATACAACAAACTGCACACACACATTATATGTAAGGGATAATCCACAGCTAACATGTGCCTTAAAAGATTTTAATGTATGACTTGGAGTAAAAATGTATGACAGGGTAAAAATTACTGTAATTTTTGTCAGTTATGGCTCGTTAGCATTCTGCCTGCTTTAAATCAGACACAGAGATGAAGTAGTGTGGTAAGATCACATTTATTTGAATTCTATCATTTATTTGAATTAATTAGCGAGAGAGAGAGAGAGAGAGAGAGAGAGGGATGAAAGTTGCGTGTGTGAATTACCTGTGTTTGCGTGTCTCTCTCTACATGCAATGAAGCTTAGTTACTTAAAAACAGCGATTTTACTACCTCATTGCTGAGAAATATAATGCAGCGGGTCAGTATCGAAGCTATTTTATTAATAAAGGTTTCTGTGCGCCACAGTATTTCTGTGTGTGCACTGCGCAATCTCTGATCTCTGTGTGCAAGTAATGTGTGTGCGCGTCAATGAAAGCTTAGCCTACTGTATTTAGTTTTAATTTAGCTACAAACCCAAGCCCAACCCGAAGCTATTCATTAAACATTAACCTGAATATTTCGGGACCCATCGGGCTCGGATCGGGTAGCAGACCTATAGAAAGACCTCAGTAAAACAGCTTATAAACAATGTCACGTAATAGTCACGTTGCTGCTGTGTTGGAACGAGGAGCAAGGAGACGACTGAGTTTCACAAAGAACAGTCTTTATTAATCCACACTGGGGAAAACACAGGGTAGGCAGGAGACACACACGTAGCACGTATAACTGACGACACCGGACAAAGGAAACAAGGAACAGACAACACTTTAAATAGACAGATGTAAATGCTTGATCCGCCACTTTGGCTCCCAGTGGCATCCCGGCGCTCTTAGATGCTCACCTACGGGCTCGGGAAGCGCGGGTGGAACGGAGGGAGCGGGCTCTTTGAAACGGTATGAGGAGGGTGCTGCTCTCTACATGCAATGAAGCTTAGTTACTTAAAAACAGCGATTTTACTACCTCATTGCTGAGAAATATAATGCAGCGGGTCAGTATCGAAGCTATTTTATTAATAAAGGTTTCTGTGCGCCACAGTATTTCTGTGTGTGCACTGCGCAATCTCTGATCTCTGTGTGCAAGTAATGTGTGTGCGCGTCAATGAAAGCTTAGCCTACTGTATTTAGTTTTAATTTAGCTACAAACCCAAGCCCAACCCGAAGCTATTCATTAAACATTAACCTGAATATTTCGGGACCCATCGGGCTCGGATCGGGTAGCAGACCTATAGAAAGACCTCAGTAAAACAGCTTATAAACAATGTCACGTAATAGTCACGTTGCTGCTGTGTTGGAACGAGGAGCAAGGAGACGACTGAGTTTCACAAAGAACAGTCTTTATTAATCCACACTGGGGAAAACACAGGGTAGGCAGGAGACACACACGTAGCACGTATAACTGACGACACCGGACAAAGGAAACAAGGAACAGACAACACTTTAAATACTGAACTAAACAAGGGTAATTAACGGAACACACCTGAACCAAATGACTAATCAAAACGAGAGGGAAAAAAATAGGTCACTGAGCACATGGGGAGAAAAACACAACACAAACAGTCCATACTCCTGACATTACCTCCCCCTCCCGGAAGGCGCATCCTGCTGGATGTTCCAGATTAATTCCTCAGCCCAGTTCATACTTTGCTAGGTCCGGTGTTCTGTCACGTTGCTGCTGTGTTGGAACGAGGAGCAAGGAGACGACTGAGTTTCACAAAGAACACGACTATCCTCCACATCAACGAGGAACTCAGAGCCATTTAAATCGAGGACATAATTAATAAAGTCAGCTACGGGTCTGTAACAATCGTCTGGAGACAGGAATCGTAACAAATTATCATCATCAAGTCCCATTCGGAAGCAGGCATTAACCACTTGATTGCTTCAGCTCACCAGATGTACAACACTC
>NW_015540884.1:350284-353815 GCF_001515605.1 Sinocyclocheilus anshuiensis | reverse complement strand
TATATATATATATATATATATATATACCTCAGGAAAGCTATTGCTCAATAACAAAAAAAAACAAAAACTCTTATTTTGCTAAATATATTAACTATATTTTATATTAATTTTATTTTTTATGTACTCTACTTTTTTTTACTCTACTTTTTGGACTAATGTACCAACTGACAGGGTTTACTGTATAGTTTAAAGCTTAATTGAAAGAGATTTTTTTCCCTTGTAAAAACGTTACATGTTGTACCTGACATTTATCCAAATGAATCTATATTTAATCGAATCAAGATCAGAATCAGAAATGAGTCACACTGCAAGTGGTGTACACAAGATGTTAAACTAAGCGCTTCTGACAAGCAGTGGTAAAAGTGCTGTGGCTATTATCAGAGCTGCTCTGCTTCAGGGTGAAGTGCATCATCTTTATAGCACACATTTCTCATCTGCATCTGACTGGATATATAGGTTTGTTTTTGCCTTGAGAGAATAATTTTATTATTGTTATTTATATATTATTTATCAATGAGTTTTATCCCTGATAATTCTTTTGGGATTGTGTCTACGTGCCCATGCTAGATCAGAGGGCATTGTGGGATAGCTATCCCACAGCACAAGAGAAGAATTTGGTTGGAAATTATAACTTCCTGTCCTGCTTTGTAATTCGAAGCTTATGACTTGGCACTTTAAGGGCCAACGCACACATGTATTGCTCCCATGTGCTCTACAGATGTTAGGGTAAACGTACCTATTAAGCTCACCAAAATCTACATTGAGACATTTTTAGTGCACAATATTGGTTTCAGTATAAAAAGTTATGTTTAAATAAAATATTAATCTCTCACACAAAAATATTTAATTTAATTTTAAATGACAAAAGCATTTCAATTAAGATATACATCATTAAATGCAAAAAGTCTAGCTGTGCTTAATGGGTACATTTTTGTACCCTTTAAGCACACCTCTGTTCCAATTAAGCTCACATCATGTTTTATTAAAAATTCTTGTTTATTTTAAACGACCTTTTTAAAGAATAATTGAAAAAATATTTTTTGAAGGTACAGAGTCAATCACACACAAAAAAACAGAACACTAAAATCAAGCAACATGGCATTCAATTTGATCAGTTATATATTCATAGTGAAGTGTAATTTAAGCACATTGCAGTATCTATACTAGTCCATGTTTAGCTAAGTAACACATATTCAAAAATCAAATATAACAAACCAATAAAACATTTCATTCACGGGGATGAACACAGAAACTAGCCTCATTATGCGGGCGGTGGGGGTATGTGGCGAGGGGGGCGGGGGAAGGTGAAAGGCTGCAGCGGGAGAGCGAGTTTGGAGACGAGCGGTGATAAGGAGGTCAAGTGAATAATGATTAACACCTGTTTGCAATTCCAGTGATTGGCGGGGAGACGACAGATAAGCGGCCGCCGACCTGGGAGTGGGAGAGAGGACCAGGCCTGGACTTTATTTTGTGTTTTGGTTTTGGTTTGTGCGCGAGAGTCGTCCGCGAGGGGCTGTCGCGCTATTTTGTGTTTGTTTATTTTATTAAAGTTTCTTTGAATGTTCGCCGGTTCCCGCCACTACTTAGCAGTCAGATGTCCGTATGCACAAAGGCACAGATCCCTAAACAAGACCATATCTGCAGATGAAACATTTTTTGTTGAAGCATTTTTTAAATTTGAACTAGCACCTCATGATTACACGTTATGTATGAGAAGCTGCAAAAGACACAGGCGCAAGTGGAAGTTAATGCTGCTCAATGTGAAAGCACGCACGTGATGGAGATTTACCGCTGATTACAGAACCGGCTTTGCTGATAAGATGCGCATTAAATATCGCATGCGATTTATCGTGCAGCCCTAGTCTGAACATGAATCTCTTAATTTTACAGTAAATCGTGAAACTTACCCAAAATAAAGGCTTAAACATCTAAAAAAATGCACATTTACAGGGCTCCTCTTTTGGTGAAAGTTTTCAGACAGCTTTCAGAATAGTCGCCGGACAGTGTGAATACATGGAGACTCATATCTCAGTGTGCAGTGATCTGATTGACTTGAAATTACAGGATGTATGTTGTAACAAACACATCAATTGGTGAAGACATCAAGTATGATAATACATTATTTTGTCTTTTTATAATCTGAGCTCAAATATGGAAGTGTGCTTAATGGGTACGTTTACCCTACTTCATTGACGTGGACACGCACAACTAATCCCCTGTGTGTGTGCATTGTGCATCTAGAGCAGAGGTCAATCACTGAGATAATACAGACCATTAGAGGCATCATGAAAGCACTTTAAATGTCAGATGTCATCACATAAAACACTTTAAGTGTTACTTTCTGAATTCGGTTTTGACATGTACTAGCAGTGTTTCCCACAGTATTTTGTGAAAATTGTGGCGGCAGGTGATGTCACATATTAATTAGCATATTTATGACGTCATTGCATCGGGTTTGCGTTCAGACAAGTTTTGGCACTTCAGATCTGTTCTAGTCTCTGAACTGTCACATACTGAATGCCCAATAAAGCTGTTCCAATTTACATATTTTCTGTTGTCATACCTAAAACAAGTATAAATAGTGTGTAAACACGACCCATTAATACTACGTTAACCAGGAGTCACTCTCACTATACTCCTTAAATCCTGATTTATAATCACGACATCTTCTGATAAAATCAACATGTATGCTAAAGAGCGACTATATGCGGTAGTTTTGGCTATGTAACTTTTTTGTCTCATGCAGTGCACTGCCTGTGTCTGAGTAACAAACTATGTGCATATTAATAGAGCCCGACTGATATGAGTTTTTTGGGGGCCGATGCCGATACCAATATTAGGGAGTAAAAAAAAGATCGATACCAATATATCGGCCGATATTATTTGACAGGTACTGTATATAGAATAAAGTATATAGCCAACATAAACAGAATATATATACATAAACACATTTTTTGCAATGATAACTCAAATGTGGTGATAAAATACTTATAATGATGTGACAAACATACTGTAGGCCTGTGTAGTGGAGGCAGGGTATTTAACAATTTAACAATAAACTTTATTATTCAAAATGAGTCTGACATCAGTGCACTTAACAGTAGGCCTAAACTTCACTTCACTTATTATAAATAACTTAAATAACACAAATAGAACAAAATGTATATAACTTGAATTAAGAAATTAAACAAGGTAATTGTGTTGGGCAAGCAATATACTGCCAAACCATGAATTGCTAAATCACCATTCAACAGACTCAAGCCACCACTGCACTGCCGTCTATTAGACTGCAGAAAGATACTAACTTTTCAATCTGCTATGTTACTGACTGTACTGACAAACTATGCTGACACCGTGTCCGCGCCGCAACAGGACGCGACAAAGCGACCGTTGAAAATCATTTGAACTTTGTGTCAGCACGTCATAAATAGAACGAGGCATCAGTTTACTGCTTCCAGTGTAGACAACATCACTGATTATAATGGGTTCTATTCTACACCGGACGCGAGCGGCGCGACAAAATACAATAAA
>NW_015540884.1:344813-350078 GCF_001515605.1 Sinocyclocheilus anshuiensis | reverse complement strand
ACAAACTAAGTAATTACACCATTCAGAAGCATTTAATCTGCGTTATATGTTCTGTAAAAAAAAATGTCATATCGGCGGCATATTCACCGATACGATATATAGACGACAGGCTCATATCGGCCGATAATATCGGCTAAACGATATATCGTTGGGCTCTACATATTAACATACAAACTATGTTTATATTTATAAGCCCAAACAGTCAGTAAGCGACAGGTGCTTGGAAATGCTTTGTAGTAATTTATTGACGAGCCAGCTGCGGTACGGCCAACTGAATGCGCTGCTTCTCTGCCACTCACTGCACAGAACAGACCTGAAAGTTGCTAAATAAAGTGCTAAAGTCGTGCTCGTGTGTGTGTGATGCAGGAACTGATGGCATGGGTGGTGGATATTTGTGGAGGTCAATGTGGATATTGTGGCGGGCCGCCACAAATAAATCAATGTATGGGAAACACCGGTTGATCCAATTTGTCGCCTTGGATGACGAGTTGACTCGCGCATCAGTATCAAAAACAAACAAATAAACAAAAATAACGAATTTACACAATTTACATGGGTCATCCAAACGAGGTCAGAAAATACGGAAATTAGTAAAGTGGAATTCACATTTTATCTTCCTGGGTGGGTCGCAATTTAGAGCTTATGTATGGGAAACACTGACTAGAGTTGTGCATTTTGGTCATTTTGACTGCTTGAATACTTTAAATCACTAAATACTAAATCAATTAATGTTTGAGTACATAATCATACTCCAATGAAAAAATGTGGCCCCATTTTGGCACATTTTGAGTAGAGCTTTGAAAACTGAAATCAAGTCATACAACTATGGTTTCATGATCAATTTTTGCTGTCTCAGCTTAGTGCTACCCTTCTCTGTGAGTCACATTTAAATTAAGTTTAAGGCCACCCGCTAACTAGTTTATGCTTGTCTGAAAGTAAAAAGCACTGTTACCCCTCCTAAGTGGACTCATGGGGTGACAGCCTCTCGCTACCTGAGTTACATCTAATTGGCAGTTCTTTGCACGTGTCTGCTGTGTAATCAGCTGTTAGGCTGGAATACAGCCATTGGCTCAGAAAATCAAGGCACATCTGTTGTTTGTCAAATCTTACCTTACCACTAAAAAGTTTTTTCTCAGACACAGTTTGCAGAGTTTTGAAGTTGAATGCAAGCCTTCAGTTAAAGGTGAGTCTAAATAAAGGGGAGTGAAACCACAGTTGTTCAAATGAGATACAGATGTTGTCCAGACTTGCAGGGCAAGTCTTGTGGTTAACTGGTTATGTCAAATCAGCAGTAAAAATGAAAAGCACTTTGGTTTTGGTAGCAGTTGACAGTGAAGTGAAACTGTTGAAGGGATGTTAAAATCTGATGGATTTATCTCATACTGACTTTATTCATGTGACATTTATGGGAGTTTTTGAGACTGGAGTGACTAAATGTGACCCACCTTATGGGTACAGGACTCAGCAGGGTATTAGGCTACATCCCAATTCACATACTTTTACAGTGCACTATACAGTAAATATGTACTTATGTAAACAGGAATGATAATGACACAACTGAAAAAAACAATAAAAACATTGACCAATCAGAATCCACCAGAGTTTAAAAAGCTCAAGCTTTTAAAGTGGCAGACAATATATAGACATGCTCTTCTTCTTTGTCTACTAGCACAAGGGCTTGTTGTGGGCATTTGCTGAAAAGACAAGCACAGATACACACTTTGTAAACCTTCCTGAAATAGTATATAATTTGGGCACATTTGACTACTTTTTTAATGTACCTTGACTTGAGATGGAATGATTCTAATATTGCTTCTGATTGAGGGCAGAAAGTATGTGGACTGGAACACAGCCATAATCTCCATGTGTTTTAGAAGACTAACCATTTCATAGAGTAGTACATGAATAGAGACCCTTGTCTGTCCGTTGTGTAGGTGCTAGAGATATGCCGGTATCAAATTTTCATGTTGCGATTAATTGCTAATGCTTTTATCATGGTATGCGGTATTATCACAATATTGAAACAAATCTGAATGGCTGTTTAAATAATTTAAACACGATTCAGAAACAGAAAGTAGGCGCAGCTGCTTTGTTTACAGGGTTTCCGGGGTAACGGCTGCATTTAAATGAATTATTATTATTATTATTATTTCTGCAGTTTAGCTCCATCTGCTGTCAGAGAGTGAAAGTGCGCTTTCATCCAGAGCGTCTCTCACATGTTCCGCCATGTGCTTCTCGTCCGTGCTTGTTTACGTCAGATTGCGCAGACGTCTTTCACGCAGCATACAGCGGTGTTGTGCATTTTGGCCAGTTGATGGGAAAAGTATTCTTAAAATGCATTCAAAATTCGGAATAATTTGTAATATATAATTATTCACGGTATTTAGAAGTGCCCACGATAACAATATCGTGCATACTCATTACCGTGATATATCGTATTACCGAATACCGGCACAAGTCTAGTAGGTGCCTTGTTGTCTTGGGTCATTTGAAAGACATGAATAGATGTCCCTACTACACATGCCTCCGTCTTCTGTTGATGCATTGTAGCATGTTATTATTGTAAAGGAAACTATTGTATACCAGTATGTAGGTGTTGGCCTTGCTGTTCATTGGCTAATAGACATTGAATGTGGACGGGTGATATTTACTCTGGGCTTGGTTCGTCTACCCTTGATTTATTTGCCTTTGATGCTGTAGATTTGCAGCATCTGTATGAAAAGGATCACAATTGCTTTGATTAAGAAATTCAAGCATTGGTTTAAAAAATGGATAAGTAAATAAAACCATGTTGCTATTGGGATGTGAGTGTCATTATTCATGGCTTCACATTGATGACAGTTTGTGCATTGAGTATTTCTGACATTTAGACATTGTTAGGGAAGGATATAAAATGAGTGGTACAGTGTGTTTTCAATAGCAAGTCAAAACAATAGAGCACTTAAAAAAAAGCTCAGATCCTTTTCCTGCCAGTCCAGCCCCTTTTACAAACAAAAAACTCACTATTAATGCATAGTGCATAGTAATGAATAACAAAATCATAATTTATTACTGATATAGACTAATACATACTAGACATGTGCCGGTATTCGGTAATGCGATATATCACGGTAATGAATATGCACGATATTGTTATCGTGGGCACTTCTAAATACCGTGAATAATTATATATTACAAAATTATTCCGAATTTTGAATGCATTTTAAATATACTTTTCCCATCAACTGGTCAAAATGCACAACATCGCTGTATGCTGTCTGTATTGCTTTATTGCATTTAAATGTTCAGTTATTTTTGTTATAAGAAAAAAGTTATTAAACCTGTTATACTGTATTATGACAGCACTTTTTTTTTTTAAACTAAATTTCAATATCGTGATAATACCGTATACCGTGATGAAAGCATTAGCAATTAATCGCAACATGAAAATTTGATACCGGCATATACCTAATACATACAGCTCTGATTCACCATTGCTCTGATGTACACTGACATGTTTCTGCATGTTTACAGTGTAGGGATGTAACGATTCACTCAACTCACGATTCGATTCGATTCACGATTTTGATTTCACGATTCACTTTGATTCACGATTTTTTTTTTGTACAAAATGAGGTGCTGCACTTATGAACTTTAATATGCATTATACAGAAGCAAGATGAAAAAAAAAAAAAAACATCTAAACGTTCCCCTCAGACATACATTCATATAAACTCCTACCCCTAATTGAATCGCGATTTGTTTAGCATCTCAACCGATTTGAATCGTCACATATTTGAATCGATTTTCAACCGGCTCGCGGTTAATTGTTACATCCCTATTACAGTGTTTAACCGTTGCAAAAGAAACAAAAAAACTTTGTAAATCGAAACATTCGAAACAACGGTAGTAGACATAAATCGGACGTTATAATCTGCACTTTTCATGATTATTTAATTCAAGTCTCCATCAGTTATAAGATTTTCTGTTCTGTTGGCCATATCTGGTTAATTCCTACATCTCTTCAGTGGTCAAATTTAGAAAAGAGCGATTCAGTCAGCTGCAGCCTTACTTTCTGTCTCAATTTCTCTTCCCATCGCAGAACAGGTGGCGATATCAGAGTGACTGTCTGTATTGGCTGTAGGCCTAACCCACTCCTCTGCATTATTAACACTGTTACACTATGTTCTGTTGCTTTAGCATGTGACTGTTCACTGCATTTATTTACAGTGGTTGTATGTGGTAAGGGAAGGAACTGACTGCTATAATGAGCCTGGTCTTACATTTTATACCACTAAAAACCTACAAAACAATAAAAGGACTGTTTCATTTTCACAAGCATCAGTGTAAGAGTATGCAAGTGTAAAAACACACACTGTTCAATGTAACTGAAGGATTCAGCGTTTATGATGTTCTCATCTATTTGATTTATAGGGCTGGGCAATATGGGGAAAAAAAATCTTTTTTTTTTTTTTTCAGAATGTTTGACCAATTCAAGATTATGATTTAGATTTTTTTAACGTTTAACTAGTTAACTTAAAAGTGTAACTACAACATGATTCAAGTAACGTTCTCTTTATTAAAAGCATGCAGAACCATCTGGTTAAAGAAAGCTATATTCCAAGTGCACCACACATGAAGTGCTCAACATGGTGTAAGTCAAACAAATTCACTTGTTAAATATCTTTGCAGAAAAGATGCATTACATATTCAGACAGAAAATGCTAAGCATTTCAAAATGTAGACATTCAGCTTTAGAGTAGTTCGCTACTATTTACTGTCAAAGATTTTAAAAACAAAGAAAATAACCTTTCAACCTATCACCGTCATGCAAACATGACATAAACATACAGTAGTAGTTTATAGGTTTTTGCATTTCACTGTAGGGCTGTCAAAAAAAAAAGAATTTCGAATATTCGTAGAATTTAAAGGGGTCATATGATGCGATTTCAATTTTTCCTTTCTCTTTGGAGTGTTACAAGCTCTTGGTGCATAAAGAAGATCTGTAAAGTTGCAAACACTAAAGTCTCAAAACCAAAGAGATATTCTTTATAAAAGTTAAGAGTCAGCCACGCCTACCTAAAACGGCTCGTTCTAACACGCCCCCACATACCTACGTCACGATCTGGGAAGATTTGCATAACGCCGCCCAAATGTTCACGCAAAGAAAGAAGGCGTAACTTTTATTCTCGCTGTAGTATTGTTGACGCTGCAGCCATGTCCTGAAGACGCTGTGTGCTTCGTTGTGAAAGTGAAACTACTTTGTTTGGTCTTCCAAAAGAGGAC
>NW_015540884.1:340727-343759 GCF_001515605.1 Sinocyclocheilus anshuiensis | reverse complement strand
ATGCAACGCAACGCGTAAAAAGACAGTATAAGTCATTATAATCAGTAATTATGTCCCCACTGGATGCAACAAATGCCTCGTTTGTAATGGGTTTTAATGTTTATGTCTCGTCGCTCCGGCCGGACATGGCATCAACAGTATGTGAGGGGCGTAACATTTCCGTCTCACGCTTGAGGTATTCGGCCAATCACAATGCATTGGATAGCTGGTCAATCACAGCACACCTCGCTTTTTCAGACCGATGAGCTTTGTAAAAATCGACGCGTTTCAAAAAGGCGGGGCATAGAGGAGAAACAATAATGTACAGTATGTGGAAAATAATGTGTTTTTTTTACTTTAAACTGCATAAACACATTTCATTACACCAAATACAGCAAATAATGTTCTTTTTAGCAGCATCATATGACCCCTTTAAAATAAAAATCCACATTCGAATGCAAAAACGTTGCATTCGAATTTTAGGTGTGCGTTAAGGAGGCAGACTTATCAGTGGCACACAAGATGCGATGACGATGTAAATGTCATTGCATTTTAATGTTTTTCTTAGCCTATCCAGTTGAAGCCACTAGATGCGGCGCTGCTGCATTGTTAATTACAAATATTGCGGCAAAAGAGAACATCATTGCGGAGAAGAAGTTGTTTACGTCAAAACTGAAACCAAGCCGTTCACACAGAACACATATTTCGCGCATTTTCTAGAGGGACATCTATCACCGTTGCACTCGCGTCTCTCAAGCCATTTTGACAGCCCTATTTCACTGCACTGCTTTTCCATAGTTTTTTTTCTATGTAAATATGCGCTTGATGAGCGTTTGATTGTTGTCCTCATGTGTTGCGTCTTCTGCAGTGTCTCACGCATGAAACGGCGTTCTAAAAAATGCGGTGCTCAAGTTAAAAGAAATTCAACCCGTATCTCATAACCTTGCATTTTTTCTCACTCCACTGCCATGTCTCCTGTTTTTGAATGCAAAAACAGATTCTGTGTGAAGATCTCCTTAGGACTAGCGATATGTTCAATGTTACTGTCCTTCATAGAGTGCTTAATCAGGTGCACCGTCATGTAGTCGGGTCAATACTTATAAGGCACGGAAAAGAAATAACAATTTCTAACTCCGTGTCTACACTGGACGCGAGCGGCGCGGCAAAATACTATAGAACCACTGATCTATAATAGAGATTCATTATATATAGATCAGTGTATAGAACTTATTATAATCAGTGATGCTGTCTGCTGTACACTGGATGAGGCGCGGCGCGACACAACACGACCCGATAAATCCCTGACAGTAAACTGCTGCCGCGTTCTATTTATGACTTGCTGACACAAATTTCAAATGATTTTCAACGGTCGCTTTGTCGCGACCAGTGTAGACAGACTTTAGCTGTTGCGGCGCGGCGCGACATGACAACTGTTGTATCCGGTGTAGACATGGTGTAACGGTTGCCTGTTACATTACAGTACATAAAATTTCACTTACCACATAAACAGAGTAAGGAGAGAGATGACTGAGGACGATGGCGAATGATTTGCAGATCCTGAGCACCACTGACAAACATCTAATCTTGTAAAATGTGTGGTAAGTACTGCCGCTCCATAGTATAAACCAGAGTACGTGCGATCGCGAATCTCGAAAGTGAAAGTGAAACTAAAAAGCGATCGTGCATTCAAAAGCCGTTTCAATGCCAGGTATAATAGCGGCTCCCTGATGCCCGAAATATATATAGTATAATTACCCAATTATATAACTGCGAGGGAAAATATTGACATATATATTTTCCTCCCATCTCGTATTTATTCCCTTTAGGGGTTCCGTATACACGTCATTTTCTTTCCGAACACGTTATCGGGATGCGGCGGATTGCGGGGGTATGGGGGGGGGATCACGATGCCGGCTCAACATCGTGATGTCTATCAGCCATCAGGATGGCATCGTCTATCGGCCCAACCTTACTGTCTGACACCATTCAAAAGCCAGGTTAATTTTCCTTGCGTGATACTGGGATGCAAGTATGCAGGATCTGGCCTTAATCATGTTTGAAATCTCTTTCTTGGGTGTAAAACAGGATTTGGCGGCTCATAAAGCTCTCTTTAAATGTCTCGCTCATTAGTAAAGTCTCAAAAGATAGACGCTGAGACGTGGCTACTCATAGCTTCCATTTTACTGATGACCGCAAACTGCTGCCTTTTTACTTTGAAACTAAAACAAAGACAAAGACAGTCTTTAATGCAGTTTGAAATTCCCTGCTTCTCTAGCTCTCTTTCTTTTCTTCCACCCTTATTGCTGTCTCTGCCCTTTTGCTCTATAGTCTTGGCATCAGTCATGGCTTATGAGTGGCCAACCACAAAAAAGCAAAATGTATATAAATGAAGCAAGGTTTGGAAAGCCTTGTTACGGCACTCTTCTCCTGACACTCACAGATTCTGAACTCTCACACAGAGGAGCTCTGTTAGGTTGTCCAGACTTTAGGCCAAGATATTCCCAGAACAACTGTGCTCACATTTTAGTTCTTCCACTCTTTTAGTCATGCTGAAGATCTCACAACATAAAGCATGTAAGAACTTTATTTACAGTGCTGCAAAATATAGTATAAGCTATGGTTGGTTTATTAAAACTGTCAGTTGTGCTAATGTCTGTGTAGCTTTGTCAGTCTCTGTTAATTCTGCTACATTTACAACTAATGTTCGACCGATATGGGATTTTTAATGGCCGATGCAATGCCGATATTGAGAGATGAATCTGGCCGATTGGCCGATATGAGGCTGATATAATACATGTAATTACAGTAAATGAGAGACATGCAGAAAATTGGTGAAACTAAATCAACATTTATTATGCATAAATATTTATTAAAACCTAAATAAAAAATGTAAACAATTGAGGTAGCATTTAGTGCAGCCTTTCCTTTTCTTTTGCTGAAACATCTACAATATATATATATATATATATATATATACACACAGTGGTGTGAAAAAGTGTTGGCCCCCTTCCTGATTTCTTATTTTTTTGCATGTTTGTCACACTTTAATGTTT
>NW_015540884.1:317646-339478 GCF_001515605.1 Sinocyclocheilus anshuiensis | reverse complement strand
ATATATATATATATATATATATATGTATATATATATATATATATATATATATATATATATAAAACCTAAACAATTAAAATATAAACAACAAGAGGTAACACTTAAATGAACAAGGTTTAGTGCAGCCTTTCTAACATTCATAATTAATGAACAAATTAATATTCATAAATTAATGTAAAAAATAGTATGTGTAATTCCATGTATTTTATGTACATATATAGTTAGTTTACAGAGCAACAGATTGTTTTAATAGTATGGGATAGATGGTTAATAACAAAGATTAATGTCTCTGATCGGTTTTGTTTTGCTTGTCTGTTTCATTGTAAAAATAATACAAGTCTGAAGGCGTATAATTACATGCTTGGTTATCAGCATATAGCAGCATTCAATAAGACCGGAACATACGAAAAGGTATACTACACGCGATATTACGCCAATCATGACCCAGCTTTCATTCTGGAGTGCACCGGCTTTTGAGTCCACCGGAAAACAGCGTCTTGTTTAAAAGTACCCGAGAACAACGCGCATTTCTGAGGAAGAGCCAGTCGCGGGATTTTTTTAACTCCGTTAACTCATTCCTTCATTCTTCTGAGCTGTATATGTGTGTATGTGTGTATGTGTGTTTTAGCTTAGTTTTAATGTAATCTAGAATAGCCAATAAATTCGTTTTCATTTATAAAGAAGTATTGTCTGGTGTCGTGACATTTTAAAGTGAAACATTGCCAAGATCCTTGCTACCTAGCTCGTAGCTTACTTATCAAAGAACGTATTACCCGTGGCCAGGGAAATACAAAGATTCAAGTTGTTAAAATATACTGAGATCACCGGCTCGCTGGACGACCGTTGATTTAAAGTGTAAACTGTCAAATTTGAATTCAGTTTTAATCAGGTGGACCTCGAATTTTCAGATTCGAGTCCTTTCAAACCCTGAATGAATTAATAATAATTAATTTCCTAAAATTAAGTAATCAAGACATTACATCTGAGACCCCCTAGTGGACCCCAGGATGAGAACCACTGACTAAAGGCCTAAACTACACACTGCATGTTGTCATAATTTCTAGCAGTTAGATTAAAATGTATTTTATTGTCTGACAACAGATCACATACTGTAGTTAAAACAGAATTTGTCCAGTTGCAATTTACAGGCAGTCGATCTTTCAACTCCTGTAAAAGGACTTTTTCAGCAGGTTACAACACTTTTTTTTTTTTTTAGCGGGTTACATGATTGTGGGTACAGTCAGTAGTCATTTACACATGGGCAACAACAATAGCGTCATAGATGCTGAAAGCTGCTTACTGTGATTTAGCTGGGACTCTGGGAATGGTTTGATACCCTTGTGATCACACTCTTAATAGACTTCAGTCTGTAAGTAAATGCTGCACCGGTGGGGCTAATGCTCTACTGTTTAAAAACACTACTAATGGCTGCAGGGAGATTTATCTCTTTTTCGATAATCTTTAATCTTCTTGACATCTCTTAAATCTCTTCCTCTTCTTTATTTTTCCCCTCTCATTCACCTTCTCCCTGTGAATGTCTGTGTTTTCCTGACAACATAGTAGAAGTAGCTACTGGTACTGGTGCTATAATGGGAGCACTTACATATTTGTGGGTGGGTGTGTGTGTGCGGTTATGTTCAAGAGAGCAGAGGCCATTTAAGGCAACAGCTTTCATTTAAGTTGGATACCTCAAGTTCCCTGTTTTTAGTTTCATGTCTTCAAATGTTGCATTTAAGGAACTAATCTGTACTGTTATGCCACTTTTTAATGTTCCCTTTTGTTGAAATGCTGTTGATTTATTTTAAGACTAGCGGAGGCCAGAATAAATTTTGAGAGGATGTGATGAAGCTGCCTGATATTTAGCTTCTTCATCCTCTCAACGCCTAAACATGACCGGTTTCATAGTGATAACTAGGGGTATGCCGTTATCAAATTTTCATGTTGCGATTAATTGCTAATGCATATAATTATTCACGGTATTTAGAAGTGTCCACGATAACAATACCGTGCATATTCATTACCGTGATATATCGAATTACCGAATACCGGCACAAGTCTAGTGATAACATAAAGCACACTCTACCTCAAACCAGAAGGATTTGGGTCTGCCTCACCCTCATCTGAAAAGAAAATGCTTATGCAGGTTTTTTCTTGTCTTTTAAAAAATTTTTTTTTTTTAAATAGCATGTTATATTTTGTTGAAAAGGAAGGACTATGTAATCCTTTCTGAAATTAGCAGTGGCCAGTACAAAATCGTTAGCCTTTTTGTATTGTGGCTTGAGACCATGCGTCATTAACAGCTGAAACTGAGAACTCTTGAGTCATTATGAGCTTCCTCCATCTCTTCCTTATTAGCTCACTAACAGGAAGTTGGTTATACTGCATCATCATCATCCTCATATTCCTCCTCAAGTACAGTAGGAGGAATTCATCTGTGATGAGAAAAACAGTTTAACTCACCCTAAATTTAGTATTTAGCATGCTGATATTATACATTTATAATATACATTTTTCCTAATTATGAGTTATCCATTAGCATTACCATTCATCTCAATGGCAAATGCTCGGTAGAAAGAACACAACTACTTTTGAATGCCTGTAAGTAGGGGTTTGTGATTGCTCTTCTACAGTAATATCATCATTTTTATTTTAACGATGTGAAAATTGACACTGAGTGTGTCACTGACTTTGCAAAAAACAAACAAAAACACACACCTTGAGAGCCCATGCTTTCACTGCGTGATGTAAAATGAATGATTAAAATTAATTTAGAATTGTTAGAGTTGTTGAATAGATTGCTACTAACCTAATTCTGTACTTGCTCGAAGTCACCCGCTTTCAAACACTCGTGTGTTTTTGTGTGAGCGCTCTGGTTTTGAATTAAAAACTATTTCTATTTATTTCTTATTTCTATTTATTTATTACGTTTTTCTGTTTGGCCGATGCGTTCGAGGTGGGACTTTTATTTTTACGGCGCTGAGACCGGCAGCGCCTGAGCACACAGTGCTCACATTCTCCTTGTTCACTGTCGTCGTTAACAGTAGGGGTTGACCGATATGTGTTTTTCAAGGCAGATGCCGATACCGATTATTACAGATCAAGTAGACCGATAACCGATATTTTGCACCGATATATATGTCTGGTGTAAAAATGAAAATGAATGTAAAAATTAAGAATAACAAGGGCTCTGACAAAAACTGCCTTCCCTGGTGTTGGTTAAGTGTAGTACTCCTACAGTAAAATCTTTATTTTTTGGCAAACAAAGGGTTTACCATTCAAATTAAAACATGGAAGAAATAGCGTATTGTGTGATTATTCTTTTAAACAAAAGTTGTAATAATTGTTGTAGTAGTCAGGGGTTAAAGCAAAAAAAAAAAATCTTTTGACTGAAAATTTTTCCTCGGCCAAACCCCATTCCTCAGCCATACCTGTCACACACCCAGTTTAAGAGCAGTGTTTTTCTTGTAATCAAGAGCGCTTGTCCTCCTAATTAAAAAAAAATTAAGGAGCACCTTCTGATCAATAATCAAAAATTCTGATAAAAAATTAGCCTTCCTAATATGAGGTGAAGTGATTTACAGGGGCATTTTCTTTTTACCTTTGCAATGGCATCATTTTCATCTGTCAAATTCAAAAATGTATGTTTATACGCTTTTAAAAATTTCTATTTAAAGAAGTAGAATAAGACAAATAAGTTACCAATCATATGAAATTAGTATTAATGAAAAATTAATTTGTACTACAGAGGGTGCACAGGAGAACACAAAAGTGGCTTGTAGGTACAATTTTAGACGTTCAATGAGGCTCAGAGGTGGCATGAGTGCAATTCATGTGGAGATTAATGCTTTAAATATAAAATTTTGAATACAGAAATATTAAATGATTTAAAATATTAAACTGCAATTATACCTAAAAATGAAACTGAAACCGCCAATGTTTTATAATATAGAAATATTAAATTATTTAAATAACAGAAAAGATACTTTAAAAATTAAACTTAAACTGCCAGCAGATGGCGGCAAGTCACTGATTTTATCACTGAATCATTCATTTAATTGATTAATTTAAACGGCTGCTTCATTCAGGAATGAAGCAAGTGACTGTCTCTATGAATGGGTAATCATGGATCACTGACTCACTAGATTCGTTCAGAAATGCACTTTTATTCATGAATGAAACACCGCTGTGTTTGCTTTTAGAGATGCGCAGCCAAACATACACACTACACACTGACTAAAATTAAAAAAGTGAAAAAGCATAATAGGACCCCTTTAAATATTTATTTATTTGTGAAAAATACTTTGTCATGTAAAGTATAAGTATGTTTATTTTACACATTTATTTTTTAATCCCTTTTCAAATGATTTAAAATTTCTTAAATATGAATTAAAATAAATAAAATTATATCGGCCATTCTGCTTTCCAAGATATCGGCATCGGCTGTCAAAAAACCAATATCGGTCGACCACTAGAAGATGTGTCTCAGAAGGTCATCTGATTATCTGTATTCTTGTGTCTTCAGTGCGTACAGCTTTAGTTCTTAGTCATTTAGAGTTTTCATTTGTCTCGGTTAGAAGAATAGTTTGTGTCTATAAGATAGGCAGAAGCAGGTGTTAAATGGAGAGCCCAGGTATTTGTCTCTGTCTGCATCAGGCACAGATTATGAGAAAAGTGTTGGTATTTGCTGATGTCTTTCTCCAAGAACACGGCACAGTGTACATCACTTCATTCCTTGTCAAAATATGCAAGTAAATAGAAGAAAATAGATATTCAATTACAGTTTTTCTCAGTCGCTTTGGTGCATTTCTCAGATCAGAAATGAAATTCTCAAAACTACTTGTTCAACCTCCACATCATCTAGTCAATTGTGCACATCATAAAAGCAGTTTCTCATTCGTTTGAACAAGTGGCGATTGCTTTGGTACATTCATTCAATTGATTATGTACATTTGTCTAAAGTTTCCTACATTATCAGTTGCTAATGTCATGTTGCTCAAAATGTATTATATAGTTCTCTGTGCAATAGTCCTACCCCCCAAAATATCTAGGCAAAATGGTTGATCTAGTTGTCAAACTGTCAAGCACATTTTCTACACATTTCTATTACACATTTCTATTAGACTTTTTGTAAATTCGCCATGAATTGTGCAGGTGAATCTTGACTTTCACTAATGAAGAGAATGTAGATCAGCTAATGATAAACCAGTTGTCTGAAATACCTCAAACATGCATCTCATGACATTTCGCTGACATTTCGATCACTCCTTCTGCTTTTGGTCAGGTTGAAGCCAGCCTCATTCACATATGAAGTTGTGAGATGGTTCACTTGACTCCAATTCCACGTTGCAAAGATATTCGTAGATGTAGATGACAATCTGTGGGCCGAAAGACTGGCACGTCAGGAGGTGTAGACAGACTCAGGGCCGCATTAACCATTGGGCTAGGCGGGGCTGAAGCCCCGGGGCCCAAGCAAGGAGGTGGCCCGTGATTTGCTGTGAAGTAGATTGACGGACATCGGTAGCGCTGATCGCCTACGCCCCACCACGCCCCTCACTTTTTAGCGCTATTATTTAGTGGAGTTTTCCATAAATTCCATGCATTGCCATTAGAGATTAAAACGTCACATTTGAATTTGTTTTACCAATCAAATGCATTTATTATATATTTTACTTTTGAACGAACTGTGCACATAGCCTATCAGGTGATCGCTGCGCCTAATGTCTGCATTTACCTCTCTTCACTTCATTCTGGTGTAACCTAGAAACGGTCATGCAAAGAGCAATCTTCAATAAGTAAAAGTCAACTATTCTAAAAAAAAAAAAAATAGTGAGAGAAAAAAAATGAGGAGAGAGGGGAAAACATGAGTTAGTCACTAAAATCCACAGCTAGTTTATATTACTAAAGCTGATGATGGAGTGGGAGTTGTGGAACCGCAAATGGACCGGACACAGTGCTTATTCCGTCTTTCGGATGAGACGTTAAACCGAGGTCCTGACTCTCAAGTTTCTGGTCCCTGTTGACTCCAATAGTGTTTTTTTTTTTTATGCTATGGAAGTCATTGGGGCACAGAAACTGTTTGGTTACCAGTATTGTTCCAGTGGATAAAAATCCTATTTTAAGCTATATCATTATTGTGACGGGGGGCCCTGCAGTAAGTCATAGCCCCGGGGCCCAGTGAGGTCTTAATGCGGCCCTGGACAGACTGCACTGCAATTCTTCATACAGTGCTGCATGCAAAAGCAAAGTTCTGCCTAAGGAGTGTTTCCTGTGTTTGCATTTCTAATTTTGTATTTTTGCCTTTGTGACCATATTTCTTTTCTATATCACAACTATGTAATTTTTTTTTTGTCAGACCACTAGTAAAGTGTAACTGTGAATCCTATCCATTCTCTTTCAATCAATATCCCACATACAGTAATGTGTAAATTTGTACATTTGAAATGGATATATGGCATACATATATGCCATTAATTAATTAAAATACAACTGTTGCCATAGTTTACATCAGGTAATCCTAACAGAGTGCACTGTTATATTGACAACATGACTAAGAATTTTGACTATTTTGTTTGTGAACAATGACATAAGGACTTTTCATTCTGATGGCACTGATATGTTCATTGCCATAAATACTTACTTTTGAGAGGCTTACAGGCTTTTGCAGTTAATCCATTGTGTGGTGCTGTTTGTACGAATTGTTTTGAGAAATGCACATACTTCATTGCAAATATTAAGGATGATTCGAGAAATGCACCAAAGCGACTGAGAAAAATTGTAAATGAAAAGCACAGGCTTTAGAGTGTGGTAAAATGCTAATGTTTTTTAGGCCATTCGTTTAGAAAATTCCCAGCATGGTTTTCTAGACTAGGATGCCTTGCTGACCGATATTCCACTATAGCTGTGCTGCAAACCATACCCAGACAGCAGACAGTTTCGGCCCAGATCCGGCCCACATCTGGCCCGCATGGATTTCACATGGGCCAGATGTGGGCCAGATCTGGGCCAACACTATGTTGCTGTCTGGGTAGAGGCTGCAGTTTGCTTTTTTTCTTTTGTAATATTGCCCAATAGCACTGGATATTGTCACAGATTTCATCAATCGATTTGATTACAAAAGCATATTTTTGTATGTGCAATATATGGAGAGGACATTTATTTTTCCATAGTGAATTGTCTGTAAAATAGTTGTGAAGGGTGTCAAATTTATGACATAACTGCTAGGTTCATTTTTAAAGCCTGCTCTTAGAAGTTTAGGTTGCTTTTTCCTCCTTGCTTTTGGGATAGTGGATTTCAATTTGGGTCGCTTTATATGGGACAGCATCATGAGCGAGCGACCTGTTTTTCATAGGCAAACTGAAGATTATCTTTAGATAACTACATGTTCTGTGCCAGTGTCACAGTCTGCTTGAAAGCTATTAGAGCGAAGCGTGCTAACCTCTCCTGTGCTGCAAACTGCTGATGTAGTTTTTGTAGGCTATTGACAGCAAGGATAAACGTTAAATTTTCTTTGAGTCACTCAGGCTGAAATTTTGGCTGCAATACAAAGATGCAAATACACAAGACATAACTAATGCAACAATAACATTTTGACCTAAAAAAAAAATGGCAGTGAGACTTGCAATGACACTCTATTTTCAGGTGGCTTGTTATGTAGGGTTTTTGTCACCCTGGAACCTATAAGTGTCAGGCTTCAGGCAAATGGAGGACTCAATTGTAGTGAACAAATGTGTTAAAGTTTATTAGAAAACTTTAGGAGCAAACATGAACAATGTGACAAGGTGAATAAGTTGTGCCTCTGAGTGGTAGCTCCCCGTGTGCTCCATACACACCTAATAACGAGTCCGAGTCCAAGTCCAGCAAGTAAAAGCATCTTGCTTCCACGTTGCAGAGATACTCGTTGATGAGTGAACTCCTCAGAGAACTCCTCATCCTGGGGTCCTGAGCACAGGGTAACAAGCAGGTAAAAACACAAAAGCAAAAACACGTGAATGAGAGCTCAGAACATGAAAAATCCAGGCAACATGAACAGTAATCAACTGACAACAAGGGGTAGACACAGCTGGGAATAAATAAGGTAAAGGGAACGAGTGACAGGTGTGGGTGATCAGCTCATGATTGTGCGATTGCTGCAGAAAATGACAGGACCAAAACAAACAACAGAGAAGAACCGGCGACACACCCTGACCTGTGACAATGAGATGTGGATGTAGATGTAGATTTACATCCAATTCTGTCTAGTTGGAAGATATCAGACACGTTTGATAGTTTGAACCAATTTTAGATGATATATTGTTTTCATCTCCAAGTACCAAGGAGTGTAGTTCTGTGAGTTTGTTATGTTTGTAACGACTTGAAAGTCTGATAGTGTATGATCCTCGGTGGCTTAATGTATGATGCCCAGTTTTCCTGATGTCTAGTGTTTGAAAATCTGTTTAGATTTGATAAAGTCTTGTAGTGTATTCCAGTCTTAAGATTTGAGGAGTCAGAGATCAGACACCAATTTGATTAGTCATAGGTCACTATAGTAACACTCATAATACCCTATAGTGAGCTGAAGAGTTCAAGTTATACTTGAATATTAGGCCATTTTTTGCTGTTTGTGAATGGGAAGACAAGAATATAGAGAGTGAAAGGTGGAGCAAAGTGTAGGAAGAAGAACATTTTTTTGTGAACTGAAGTCTTTCTGACTGGTAAGGTTCTGCTGTTCGTATATTTCTCATTGCATATCTCTTGGGACGTTGTTAATGGTTGGGCCTGTGTACATTTGCACCCCATCATCACTTAAATCAGTGAGAGCAGCCCACAAGGGTATATGCTCAGCTCTGCAGAACACATTAGCTTCCTCACCCTCTTCCCTTCTCTGTTTTGAAGAGCACTCATGTCTCTTTCAGTCAATGGCCACCTGTCCACTCCTCTCACATTACCTCTACTTTGTGCACTAATAGATTTCTGCATTCACTTTGAATCACTCGGTCTGTGTGCATTAATAGTTTTAGAGATCTTATAGGGTGAGACCTGCACTCTGAACTGAAGATGTTGGGTCTCTGATAGGAGCATTTGATTACTAGATTAATTAACAATAGGACATGTTTAGTGACAGGAACCTTTAGATTTATCTTTGGGTTGTGTCTCTTTCACGTTCGTTCTCTCTTCCTCATCTCTCTCCTTCTAAATTGCCTCACTTTTACTTGCTTTAAGATGATATCAGTTGAATGATCCTGCATCCTCCTGGAAGGTTATTCCTTGCAGATTTCTTTGCTACTCTTTTTCACTTTTTCTGGATCGAAAACTTGCAGAATTCTGAATGATTTAAAGAGCACTACATTGAATCCTGGAAATAAATAAACCACGATCTGATCCAAACGGTACTGTGAAATTTTAATACCAAACTTGAAATCACTCTCTGATTTTTTCCTCTATGAGCAAGTAGTCCCAGATACACATTTCCCACAGACATGGTAATTTAATAATAGCATTAAAATAATATATTTTAATAGTTTTATAATAACCAAATCAATGCAAACCCTAAGGTATAACCAAAAAAAAAAAGCTTTTTTTTTTTTTTGGTCTGGCTTGGGTTGGGTAGCAGACGCCTATCTTGGCGTACACTCTTATTGACAGATGAATGCTTTATTACCAAGTAAACCAAAATATTTTTTAAACAAACATGCAAGAATACAGAATTTGTGTGTTCTATTGATGGGTGTTCTGATTCTGCTGAATTTAAATTGTTTTAAATATTTGTATTCAGCAATCCCATTAGGATTAAACTATTTCCTGTGCTATAATCTGAACTCAACCATCTAAATCTAAACCTCTGCTTCCTCTTGTTGCTTTCTCCACAGAACAAGTAGTGAGAGTTGTGAACCGAGAAGACTATGTTGAAAGGGGGCACTGCCAAGGCGGCACTGCCCAGAATGGGAGCCCCGGAGCGTGCAAAGCTGTCTACCAACAGCTCCCAAAACACATACTCCAGCAACATTGGGATGAAGACCTCTAGATCGTCAAGCACCATTGCCTCTGATCTGCGACTCAGCAAGGTGAGCTGTAACACTGATCTAATATGCCATTGGAATGGATGAGAAGTGGGAGTGATGGAACACTGACACAGCACACTTTCTGTGTAAAAAAAAAACCCAGAATGCAGAACAAAAGTGGTGGAAAACACTAAATGTACTTCAAGATATGATGCTCAGAGATGTACACGTGTACAGTACATAGGACCAATTAAAATTGATTAAGCATTAAGCATTTTTCAACTGATTGGTATCAGCTATCCTAAGCCCGTTGTCGTGCAGCAGGTGGCGGTATGCACATTGCAGCAGGTTTGCCAACCGCCATTAAAAGGAAAAGACGCTAAAATGTGTGTGCATGATGCGCCACAATCAATGAGGTCTGTTTTAGCGTGTCACACACACACATTTGAGCTTTCGTGTTTAGTGTATTTGATGCACACTTCTGTAATAAATCACTGGAAAGTCATTTATTTACAGTTTACTTCTATCTATCTATATCTATCTATCTATCTATGTGTGTGTGTGTGTAATTACTGTAGTAATTGCTTTTTTAATTTAGATATTACATATATTATTTTTTATATTTGAGCCCCTGTACCTGAGAAACTCTCTGCACATCCCTGTGTAAATTGAATTGATTTTAATAACTTTATAACTTTAATGTACTTGACGTGTACACTAAACACTAGAAAAATACAAGTATCGGACTGGGACTCAGTATCAACAGATGCTCAAAATTTCATGACTCGGATCAGATTGGGGGCACAAAAAACCTGATCTGGACATCCCTAATATCAATATTTGACATATTTATAAATATTTAGCAGAGCTGCAAACTTGTCACCTTTTGGCTAAATTTTGAGTCCAGAATAATGTCATTAATGTTAATCAATCTGGTCCAAAAAGGGTTTTAATTGCATTGCCATTGCTATTGCTGGTCAGAAGTAGGTACTATATTAATTAATTTTCCCAGACAAAAAAAAACCTTTTCATTTTAAATGCATGAATGATGCTAAAAGGTCATTTTTTCAACTTTTCACAAGCATAGACATGGACTAAAAGTAACAAAACTCATTGTAATTTCATTTGACGAAGTATTAAGCATCATATTTAGTCAGAAATGAGATTCTCAGTTTCACTGACGGTGCTAATATTTTTGTGTTTAGATAAAAAGAGCGAGCAGTGATGATGCTCTGGCTAAACCTGTTCAGGGTTCATGGGCTTCAGTGTCCCGCATAAAGAAGACCGTCACCACAGGAGCCATTTCTGAACTTTCAGACGACAGACCACGCAGTGCTTCAAGTAGGATTTTACATCTTACACACAGTCTTATAAAACTCATGCAGTCATACTCATTTCCCAGTAGTGTGTAGTCATAAAACTTCTCAACAATTACTTTGTTCATTTTTAAGTTATTTAATAATAATTTATAAATATTATTAATACATTTTTATTAAATATTTAATAATATTTAACCTCTTAATTTATCTCTTAATTGGTAAGTATTGTTTGGATGGAATACTTTATATTTCAAATGTCCATTATTCACAATAATGATATTTACACACGGTAGATGCACTCTCCCAGTATAAGAAATATGATGAAAAAAACGGTAAAAAAAAAAAATCTCATTTGAGTTGCGTGAGTAGCTCTGGGGTTTGACAAACATGATGATACATGATAGACATCAATATGACACCATCATTTTCATAAAATATTAAAGGGATAGTTCACCCAAAAATGAACAAAGTTCTGTCATCATTTACTCAACCCTCATGTTCCGAATCTGTTATTTTTAAAGAATGTTTGTAACCAAACTGTAACTACTTTTATGATCTGAAGAAGAAAGAAAGTCATACAGGTTTAAAACAACACGAGGATGAGTAAATAATGAAAGAAGTTTCATTTTTGTGTAGGAACTATTAACTAACTATCCCTTTAATGTCTTGGAATAAAATCACTGCACAGTTCTTGAGACTGCAGCTGATCACCTCTAGAGGGCACCAGGACACGTTCTATGATAATGAAGATCCCTTTGATTCATTTCCTGCTCTGTGATGCATTAGTTCTGACTCTTCTGACTCTTGAGTTTGTTTTTAGTGCATCAGTTGGTTTATGGACAGCATCTATTGTGTGTAGGTGATGGCAATTCAGTATTTAACTATATATTTGTGTAAAAGATTTGTGTAAAGGACTTGGAACTGTACTAGAAGTATAAGATAGATGATTTGTGTTCTCAGCAGAAATGAACAGAATCCAAAACTGATATAATATGGAATATAACATGGTTTACCCTCCAGTAATGGATGATGGAAACAGAACCATAAAACAGGGTTTAATTTGAAATGTGAAATAAGGCATTGCCTTTTTGTAGAGTGCATATGTATGCATGTGTTCTCTGTGAACATTGTTAGGGTCGATGGCATATTTTACTTGTTGGACTGGATTGATGGAGTCTGATATTAATAATTCTTCTTTTGTCAATATTCCACACGTGGGAAAAAAAGATGCAAGCTAGACATTGTGTTGAACAGGAATGCTGCCTGGCTGCATCACTTCTGCGGGATTGGCTCTGTGGTACAATACCAGCGTCAGGGTGTAGCAGAATTCTTTGACTTCATGTGATGCTCGCCTAGTTGTTTTATCTGTAGGCAAAGGAGGTGCTAATGTGTTCAATTAGTGAGGTGAATAAGGATGTGAAAAACAGAATAGATAGAATAGAATTTTGTAAAGACATTGTGCCATTATTCACATCACCCTCATGACATTTATGTGGAATAAAAAGAATCTTCTGTGGCCCACCATTTTTAAAATATTCCCATATTCTTTACCTGAAATACACTATGGTTTAAAAGTTTGAGATTGGTTTTAAATATTTGTATTTATGCTATTAATTTTTTTTATGTTTTTGAAAGAAGTCTCTTATTTTCATCAAAGCTGCATTTATTTTAGCAAAATATCAGAACTGTTTTCTAAACATTTGGCATGGTGTCAGCATGTCATTTTTCATGTTTTCTCTTACGGTTTATGATATAGTAACTCTTAGCTGCTAACCAAGAAATACCATGACTATCTGGTATGCGGTTCTTATAAGCATTTCTTTCATTATTAAATAACATGATGCACATCAGCTGTCCTTAAGAATCTAAATTGGACACTTAATATAAATCTGAGATTTTGCATTTAAACAAGTGCCCCAAGAAAATAGCTGTTGAAAAATGCTAACCAATGGTAACAAAGGTTTATTAATTTTTTTGGTATTATTGTAATATTGTGGTAGCAGCAGACTTTGATAGGCCCAGAATGGGTATCCTCAGTCTACTGCGTGACGTGTTAATGTACAAAAAAAAAACAAAAAAAAAATATGACTTAACCTGCAGATTTTCTTTAGTGTAAACTGGTGGTTTATTTACACGTGCACCGATAATCCAACAGTCCAGCAGTGTAGATATTTACAAGTGCTCAGTCCAAACCAATATATCTACAAATATAAATGCCATGGGGGGGGAAAAAACAAAGTACCAAAATAACCCAAAATAAACTAAACAACGATATAATAAATATATACAGACTTTCCACTTGCATCTACTAATATAGAAAGGGGTTTTAGCTCACGGCACCACAGTAGCACGTCCGCTCGACTTGGTTAACAAGCCCCGTTTGAAGTCTGGCGCCAAGTTTTAAAGACCAGACTCCGCCCCTTTTCCAGGCACGACCATTAAACGGTAAGTTATACCAGTTATTATCTAATCATCCACTTTAAGATTTATACAATAACTTAACTCGGTAATCCGATGACGTCAAAAGCGATCGCCCTCCGCAACCTCTAGTTCGCCAGCACAGCGTCTAGTAACCCGGCTATGGCAACATGTAACACAGATGATTAAACAATAAAACATAAAACCGTAGACAAAGTTTATGTGTGATTTATACGGATGGCATGACTGCATAATGGCTGAGGGAGAGGATGGAGTGTGGATGACTGACCGAGTGCTACCAAGCTAGCGTGTGCACCCGCTATGCTGATAGCGGCATAACTGGGACAGGATGGGTGAGTAATGATTGTATAGCCTATGTGTGTGCGTGTACATATATGAGTGCCAGTGCTGCCGCTTGCAGCGGTGAAGAAGGTCACTTCTTCACAAATATATTATATATTTCTGAATGTGTAATAGTTAATTGCAGTAAAATAAGTAGTTAATAGAAATCATGAAAATGAAACGCACACTATAAACACTCAGAAAATATCAGCCTAATCTCATGACAAAAGGTAACTACACTGAACAAAATTATAAATGCAACACTTTTGTTTTTGCCCCCATTTTTCATGAGCTGAACTCAAAGATCTAAGACTTTTTCTATGTACACAAAAGGCCTATTTCTCTCAAATATTGTTCACAAATCTGTCTAAATCTGTGTTAGTGAGCACTTCTCCTTTGCCGAGTCTTTGAGTTCAGCTCATGAAAAATGGGGGCAAAAACAAAAGTGTTGCGTTTATAATTTTGTTCAGTATACTTTTGGAGTTGGCAATTTTATATGAATGCTTATGGAAAGTGTCATTTTTAGAAAAACAAAATGATGAACTTCCATCCTTACACATAACCCTTAGTGGGACGTAAGAACGTACGAAAATAAGATTCACATGAATTAGCCACCAATTTGTCAAACTATAAAATTGCGAATACGAATTGCCATACAAGTGTGTTGGAAATACAGTTTGAGGCAAGCAGTAAGAATCCTTATCAGCCACTGCTACAGTATGTGACAACTCATCACCTTAGCCAGCCATAGCCGGGCCTCATCAATATTTAAATGAAGCTTTCCTTTGCTGTTAGATCTCCAAAGTGAAATCAAGTGAGAAGCACATGGTCTCTCTTCTATAAATAACATGCATGTGTTAGTGGACAGCAATGTGTTTTAAGGTCACATGTCATTCGTTCTCATTAACACTCAGATTTATTCAGTTTCCAGTACACAACACTTCACAAAGCCCTGTGATGCTGTATCAGTTACCATATAGAGACTGGATGCTTATATGGACAGTTAGTCTGGATGTAATAGCGCTTATGACACTGTGAGATGTATTAAGTGTATGACTCAGTGTTGTGGCTGAAATAAATAAACTTTTCCACGACATTCTAATTTATTGAGATGCACCTGTATGTGTGAATAGTGCATGGTCACCCTGTTCCACGTTGTCAGCTTACAGGAGTTCAGACTCACAGTCTGGCTCAGCTGACGTTGATGGTTAATTAGGCAGAGCTGCCATGTTAATCTCTCTTGAGTGTGGGTAGAGTGTTACTGTTCTACAAAATAAATTCTGTAAAAATACTGCTGTTCAAAAAAAAAATTATTTTTTGTTTGAAAGAAATTGGTACTTTTATTTAACAAGGATGCATTAAATTTATCAAAATGGACAGTAAATATATTTATAATGTTACAAAAGATTTCTATGTATAATAAATTATTTTTAATTTAGGTAGCAAATTTTCATTTAAAATGTACAGCATGAACACTTCACTGATAGCAGAGATCCTTGCAAGGCCTGTAAAATCATTTTACAGTCCTAGCAACTCTATGCAAAAGCTAATAATTTTGTCCTTTTTGTCATCTTTATCTTGTGTTGCCTATTTAGCCCAGAGTTAATCAGAGCTTTTGCCTTCAAGGAGCTCCCTGATTGCTTCCATATTGCTAACCATACGGATTGCCTTTAAATATTAATGCTGGCTTGACCTTCATAAAACATGACAGGGGTGAAGAAATGATTCTCCTGTGCTGATTTAACTGAAAGTGTTTTTTTATTTTTTATACATGTTCTGACAGTTGTTTTCACAGAGTGACTAAGTAAAGCTACCTGTCACAGGAATGACTTGACCTTGATGCACATTGTGCCATGATATACATATCACTTGAGCTAATAGAAGTTATAAGTTACAGTACATAACTTGAACTATTATTAGAGGAATATGTCAATGTTAATGCTGCTAAAACAGCTTTACCTCTTACCAATTCGAAACTCTATTGACTATTGTTGTTGCTGAAATCTCATCACTTACGTTGGAAGGACCATTACCTCAGCAGGGATTTGAGACATGCATAATAACTCTGCTATTAGTTGGTCTACATGGTGGCGACACTGGCCATTGTTTCACAAGATGTCCTCAGCTTTAGTTTAAACGTACAAAGACATTTTTAGTGCTCATAACTGGGGAGAAATACGGCAGACACTGGAAAATGATTATACTTTCTAGTTCACGTGTCAGTGACCAGTGTTCGCACATGCTATCAAATGGAGTATACTTTGAAAGGCTATGTGTTTAGCATTTGCATTAAAACTGAAGAATACTTTGTACAAGGATACCAGAAAGCGACATGATGACATAACTATCTGTGATGTACTGTTTACAAATTCCAACACTAATAGTCCTACCTATAAAAGAATGCTCAAATAATACACATTTTTGCACTGAACATTCATATATTTTAATAAAAATATAAATAAATTTGAAGCACATTTCTGTTTGTAAACCCCTTAGAATGCCTTGCCTCATTTAATTCCATTGTAAGTGCATTACAGTGAAATGTTATTTGTTTGTTTTTACAAACTGGGGGAAATCAGAAAATTTATTTTATAGAGGTAATAGAAAATGTGGAGCTCAGCTTGTGTTAAACCTGGAACATTCCTTTCATGTCTAACAGTACTTAGTCTCTGCTCATGTACGGTCAGTGAGGTGAGGCCGTGCGAGGTCTGGGTGGGCACACATCAGCTCAGCTGTAGTTTGCAGAGGCTTTGTTCTGCCTCTGTTTGTGAATGTGAGTGCGCTACAGGAGTGCAGATTAGAACTGGGGCTATTTACCAAGGGTGGAGAGGCTTTATATAACCTCAGTAAATTTGAAAGAATGACAAAAAGAACAATAAGAAATAGTAGTAATATTATAATAATTCACACTCCCTTTAACAATTTTAATAATTCACACTTCAATGTGTCTCATATCACACTACAGTCTCTTGCTTCTCACATAATAAAATAACTCAAATCAATATTTCAAGGCCGTTTATTTATTGATTTGGTAAGTAACTTTATAAGAAGCAGGATAACCGGAAAGCCAGTCATCTGGGTTTATTTTACCACATTAAACCACAAAAAAATACGGGATTTAAAATCTAATTTAAAAACTGAAAATAAGCAGATTTTCTTTAGTATTTTGAAGAATTTACACCAAATAATTTAATGATGTAAATATGATTTAAAACAAATTATAAATATTTAATATACTGCACGTAATATTTCTGGTCACTAATTAAATAAGTGACACTGATCATGTGACTTTCTAGGCAGACAGCCAGATATTCTTAATCCAAAGAACTTCATCATCTCAAATCATGCTGGAGAACATGATCATCAGGTTTGATAAAAACTTGTCGAGTTCATTCAGCTTAAGTACTGCTGTTATTAATATAAAAGAGAGACAAACCAAAAAACTGAAATGTATGGCTTTTAATTCAGCTTTAACTAAAATGTTTATGCTGATCATATCATTTGCTATTGAGAAAAAAAAGATGAAAATGAGATGAAATGAGCAACAGAGATATGCATTCTGTCTGTATTGTCAACCCTGGGACAGATTCAGGCAAAGATGACATGTTTTTTCCTAACATGAATATTTAACTCATATGCATTTTACATGAATAGAGAATGAGGGGGAGGGAAGGAGCTAAAGAAAATGACACATTTAATTTTTCATGAGAAGAGAAAAAAAAATGGATCAATCTAACTAGGGAGCTCTAATCTCCTATACTGTGATAATGCAGCAATCCATGACAAAAACACGGTGTGGCTCAGCACATGTGTGTCCCAGTGTCCTGTGCTACAGAGCAAATGAATGAGGTCAGAAAAGTTCACATGTGGAAGGAGATGAATAGAACCTCCTCTCCTCCATTTCTTTCGGTCTGTTCAAATAATACACATTGCACACAGCAATCCGACATACACAATTAATTAATCCAGCAATTAATACACACAGCAGTCCGACATACTCTTCATTTCTGAAGACAGGTAAAGCGAAGGAGAGACGGTGCAAGATAAAAGAGGGAGTTGCTTGCTTTAATTTTCATGCTTCAGCTGGAGGAGTAGCAGATATATGACGAAGTCAGGCCACACCCCCAAAACAAGAGACACGACTAATAACACACTGAATACACTCCTGCTGCATGACGCTGAGAGAGAGACAGAACAAGTGAATGAGAAGAAGGCTGAGAGAGTTGCACTGGGACAGTCAGCAGGAATGTTGTCTGGCTGCTGATTCACAGCCGGCAGGACGAGAGGAGAGGACAAACACCTCTGTCTCATTGTCTTTGTCTCATACGCACGGGCAGCAGTGAAGCAATTGTGCTCTGTCAGGTGTGTCGGAGCTCTGCTCTGATGGATTAGTGTCTTCTGTGGAGCAGCGTGTAGCAGCCATGGGGAACCAGGAAACCCGGGTGGAAGATCCGGACACAGGTCTGACTAACATATCACTGTGCTGTGGATCTGTTGTATTGTCATTTATCCTGGATGGGGTTGTATGTTTGTTTGTGTGGACTCTGTTTAACCATCTAATACAGTTACTCTCTATCTTTTATTATTTCCTACATTTTTACTCTAGATATTTTGTTTGTTCTGTTTGTTCTGCATCTTTTCGTTCCTCTCTTTGGCTCTGTTTTGCTGTTTCACTCACAGTTGTGGCCAGTATCAGCGTGCAGCTGTAGGGGGTAAATGGAAGTTGGATGATAAATGGAGCTTTTATCCACACTTGTCTGGATCTCATTGCTCTTCATCTCTGCTGTGTGTGTATATCTTGTCAAGACAAACTAACTCGGAGCGTCTCAGAAATAGCTAGCATCATTTTACTGTTGTTCATACTTAGGTTTAGACATTTGATCAAACCACTAACAGTAAGTAAATGTAGACTTGTCCCACCACACATTTTTTGCTACGAACATGAATGATACCTCAAATCAGTCATGTGGCTTGTTCAGAAGTTTTGCTATTTTCATCTTGCGGGCAATAAAATATGCAAAAAAACTGAATAATTTACTTTGAAGGAGGCACACAAGCCTTATTTAGAGACGAGAATATCATAGAGACTCAAAATTGACAATTTTTATTTTATTTTTTTATGGAATGTTAACATGCCCTTCGCCTCACAACAACATCTCTTCTCTGATGACTTGTATATCAATGTGAGGGCAGGGCTTCAATTCCCCCTTTTCAACTACCTGTCACTCACATGAAACTATCCTCCATTTATCGTCCATCGTCCACTTTCTACAATCCTGTAAAATACAGATCAAAGTCAAAATCAAATGCCATCCTGCTTTTTCTTTTTTATTTTCGATAAGTTGTTTCACTAAAATATAAGGCACAATAGGAAAGAAAATCACATTTTTCATTTCATGGCAACTTTAAGAATAGGCTCTTTGGGCTTGTAAGCAGTCACCTAGCAACACCTTAGCAACCTCATAGCTATAACTTGACAACCAACGTAAAGCAGAGGTGGGACTTGTAACCACCACTCAATTTTTTTTCTGAATATTTAAAAATCCAGTTATGTGTATATCAGTGTGTGTGCTAGAAATATGCTGAGCAACACTGAATGAAAAGAGTCTCAGTGCGGTAGAAAAAGAGATTATCTGTGTGTGTGTTTCATGTCCACAATCCACCCCAGGGAATAAACTTTCTATTGCATTTCAAAGATTTCTAAATTTCAGCCAGCTTTAACTGCAGAGACGGAAAGCAACAGTCTGCTTTATCGCCCTGTCCTCCAGCACATCCTCAGTCTCCCGGGTCTCTCTTTCTCCATATCACTTCATATATTATGCTGTCTCTGTTCTTGACTTATTTACGGTGGCTCATGAATGTTGACATTCAGTTCAATTGTGGTGTTATTGTAGTCTTTTACTGTGCTGGTGATTGAATTGTGGGCTTGATACATGTGTGAAAATCATGAGTTTTCTTTAAACTGAGTTCCCTGAGGTTTGTCTTTGTTAAGCCACAAGTAGATTTCTTTGTAAGACTTTTGGAATTTGAAGTCTTGATGTGTGTGTGTGACTGGTAAATGAGGATGTGTGTTGTTTGGCACAGAGATCGTGGCTTACTGCCAGTTTACCACTGCAGGAGCCTTATCTACGATGGAAAATGCTGCCAAACACTGTGTGTTTGTGTGTTTATGTATGTGCGTTTGAGATGAAACAGTAGGTTCTTATGCTGAACACGCACAAACACTCCTCAGCTGAGGTTAGGCTGTATCTACCTCAACAGCTTTACCTCAACATCCTTTGGCGAAAGTAAAGATGGTTTTAACAACTATCAGTTGCAATGCTGTGAATGTTCATCAAGAGTTTCATTCTGATTATATTTTACTTCCACTTTACTTCCACTATCCAGATCTATGATTTATCAAATATCACTTTTAGTAAAGCAGCCTGCACATTGAAAGAAGGAAAAAAAAATGTATGATTCATTTATGATGTAGAAGGCTTGGACTGATAAATGAGTCTGGCTTTGAGTCAACATTGCATAAATCTACCAGAAGAGAAAGAAGAATGTGATTTGAACATCATTTTGAAACAGCTGCACTCCACGAGTCTGCCCTGCAGATCTGTTGTCACTAACTTCATGTCAGGCAGGTCAGTCAGTCATAAGAATGAGTTTCCACAAGGACCAGAGTGCAAACGCTCCCCTCCACCATAGGCGGATGTCTCCCCCTCATAAAGACCACCCTAATAGAAATTTTGCTATAAAGATAACATTTGGATGCCTCACATCTGGAATATTTCAACATTTTAAAATGATTAGACCTACAATTGAGTGCATTATGGCTTTAAACATGCAATTCAGTAACAAATACATTTTTAATTAGTTAGTGAATAATAAATGCAATATTCAGTACTACATAAGTTAAGCGATTACAGTATGTTGGAACATGTCTGGCTAAATATATTGCTACCAACCCTCATATTTTGGCTGAACTTCAGATCTGTATGAAATCATTAATTCAGAGCTCAGTGTTTTGACCACTTGCCCCGTAAAATAAAATATGTTTGTGGCTGGCTAGAGTTAGATGGCCTCTGATAAACTGTTAATGCATTTACCATGTATAAAGTTTAATTACAGTGTATAGATTTTTATTCTGTTCTGTTTGCTGAACTTTAGAGGATTATAGACATCCTCATGGAAATCCTTTAAGAACTTCGATTTGTTACATTCCGTTTAGTTAAAGTACAGATTCTTTTTATTCACAGCACAATATCTAGATAACTTGTGCAGCATAAAAAATGAACTGATAGACAGTTCTTGCTTATATGACAACCTACCCACAATGCAGTGGTACATGATTATGTGAGTCCATCTTTGAATTGGCATTTCCTTGCTATACCTACACCACACACCCAGTGGGTACAGAAAAGCCCCCCCCCCCTTTAAAATCATCACATTTTGTTGCTTTGCAGCCTGAAATGAAGACGGACATAGTTTTTGTTTTATCCAGCTGTTTTATTCAGTGCAACTTATAACATCCAAGTAAAAATATAACACCAACATGTCAGGAAAAATAAAAAATAAAAAAAAACAGAATGACTGAGTTGGAAAAAGGATAACCCCCCCACCCCTAAAAATGACTTGCAAACTCAATCAGGTGTAGCTGATCACCTTCTCAATGGCACACGAAGCCATTTGACTTTCAGCTGTGATCAGCTGTTCTCATTTTGATTAGCTCAGCATGAAAAGAGCTTTCCTGGAGCATTTCAGTCCTTGGTAGTGCAACTGAAGCAAACA